>NC_085030.1:9619393-9910434 GCF_963692335.1 Osmerus eperlanus | reverse complement strand
GGGACATTATCCATTCCGATTGATATGTTTTTAATTTGTCTGTCTAATGTTTGTGGAGAGCGACATAGAGTTGGTAATTAAGAAATAATTGGAGGGGCTACAGAAATGTTTATCAAGCGTAGAAGATGCATCCCTAAATGTTAATTCCACTCAGAATATGTTAATGTATGCACAGATGTTAATGTATGCACACGTGTATGTATGTGTGTGTGTGTGTGTGTGTGTGTGTGTGTGTGTGTGTGTGTGTGTGTGTGTGTGTGTGTGTGTGTGTGTGTGTGGGTGCATATGTGTGTGGGTTCTTCCCTACAGCCCTTCCCAAGCTAGATCTGTCAACTTGGGGAAAATTTACATTTTGCTAGTAACTCAGCTGTTTTTTTGATGGATATGTCTAGCAGACTTTTATCTCTCTCACTCTCTCTTTCTCGCTCTGTGTGTGTGTAGGCAAACTAATTAATATTTTTTCTCTCCTTCTCCCCTTCAGGCAAATATTTGTTTCCTCAGATGTGAGTATGGGCAAACCTTCCTCTGGGCTCCATATGCTGCAAGCTGTCAATCAC
Source organism: Osmerus eperlanus (assembly GCF_963692335.1). Lineage (NCBI taxonomy): Eukaryota > Metazoa > Chordata > Actinopteri > Osmeriformes > Osmeridae > Osmerus > Osmerus eperlanus. The sequence continues at coordinate 9,909,877 of NC_085030.1, read as the reverse complement.
CTGAGCCAAAGCACCCTGAAACTAAACGGCTTCCTCCTCCTCCTCTCTTCTTCATTTCATCCAGAGTAGGTGCACAGGGAGCGAGGGAGGAGGATGGATGGTAACGGGCTAGGTGGCTGAGTGACGGGCATGGAATGGTCTGTTTCTGCCTGCTGAAAAATCTGAGGGAGGGAGGGAGAGAGAGAGACAGAAAGAGAGACAGAGAGAGAGAGAGAGAGAGAGAGAGAGAGAGAGAGAGAGAGAGAGAGAGAGAGAGAGAGAGAGAGAGAGACAAACAGAGAAATGAGATTAAATGAGAAAAAGATATATAGAGATATGTAGAGAATGGTTGAGAAATGGCTGAAATGGCTGTTAAGGCCTGCCAGTGTCTTTGCCTTCTGGAGATACTGAACACTAAAGAAAATTAAGAAGAAACAGAGAGAGAGAGATAAATAGAGAGAGACAGAGAGAGAGAGAGAGAGAGAGAGAGAGAGAGAGAGAGAGAGAGAGAGAGAGAGAGAGAGAGCAGGGAGAAAGAGTGAGAGTGAGAGTGAGAGAAAGGAAGATAAACGACTTAAGACAGCAAGGTATTTGGGATTATCAGAAAGCCCAAACTAACCCACTAATATTAAACCACTGCTGGTTTTTGTTGTTGTTGTCACTTGCCACTGATATCTGTACAGGCAACACACAATACTTCTATCGTCTGGAACCCCCCACCCTCACTATCTCTCTCTCTCTCTATTTTATGGCACCTTTCACAGAGGGAGTGTGTGTGTGTTAGTGAGTGTGTGCATGTGTGTAAATGATCCAGTCTTTTTGAGGTTAATTGAAGGCAGGAGCTCCAACTGTCTGAGACATAATCTGTGTGTGAGTGTGCGTCTTCGGGAGGGGGGGGGGTGGTTATTGCGTGAGGGACCGACGACGCTTTGATTAGAGCTCGCAAGTTGTTTCAAGCTAAATAAAAAACACACATTACAGCTCCCCCTCCACCCCCACATCACTCCACCTGCTACCCTTCTACATGCCCCCACCCCCAACCACTAGATTGGCAGGGGGTCATAGGCTTTGGGGGGTAGGCGGGCCGGGGGAGACAGGGGGCGGCAGGGGTGGGCTTGCATCTCACCAAGGCTGGAGCTCGGGGGCTAGGGGATTTGATGGGTTGAAAAAGAATAGAAAGAGGCAGTGAGAGTGAGAGAGAGAGAGAGGCAGGGAGAGAGAAATAAACAGAGAGAGAGAGGCAGAGAGAGAGAGAGGCAGAGAGAGAGACGGAGTAACAGAGAGAGAGAGATAGACAAAGAGAGAGAGAGAGGCAGAGAGAGAGAGAGGCTGAGAGAGAGACGGAGTAACAGAGAGAGAGAGATAGACAAAGAGAGAGAGAGGCAGAGAGAGAGACAGAGTAACAGAGAGAGAGAGAGAGAGAGAGAGAGAGAGAGAGAGAGAGAGAGAGAGAGAGAGATAGAGAGAGACGCTAAGACTGTCCTCGCCGGCCGGCTCTTATCAGGGCCGACGTTTTAGACAGGAGGGAAACGTTCATCTGAGAGGCTGTATCAGCCTGGCACCTCACACACACACACATAACATGTAATCTGCTCACCCAGGGAGTTAGGGGACTAAAGGACGAGGGGGGTCCATACCTAGCAGCCCCCATCACCCCCCCCCCCCTCGTTGTCTGGATTTAGGATTAGAGCCCCTGGAGTGGGCGACCCAGGTGTTCCCGGGAACAGAGCTCTGAGAGGGCTTAGCTTCTTTGTGTTCTCCTCCCTGAGTCCGATCCAGCTTCAGGTCCAGATCCAGATCTGGGTTCAACTCTTTGATGTCTAAGATGTTTGATTGCTGAGGTCCGTTCTGAGGGGCCAACACTAAAGCCTTCTACTGAGGATCAGCCAGGACTCTTCACATTCCTGCTTTCAACCTGAATAGGTGATACAGTGAATGTCTGTAAAAGCAAACACACACTAGGGCGCGAAGGCACAGCAAGCTACACACGTGTACACAAGCAAATGCACACACACGACACGTGCACAAGCACACTCACACATGCAGACAGACACACACATACACACCATCCCATTATTGTACACGTGCGCACACACACTATCCCATTATCCCTATCTTTACATTCTCTGGGTCATCCATAAGGCATATAATAGTTTTATCATCTTGTCAATGACATTGTATTCATTTACATAGCATAGCGCTATATCACTTTACACCACAATTGCTGTCCTGGCTATATCATTCCCCTAATGAGGTACTGCTGTGTTGCCATTGTGCTGTGTGACATGGAAGGAGACACAGGGTTAATTAACGCTGATTAAGCCACAGCCCCTCGTGTTTTTTCACTCTCCAGTAGGGTTTCATCTAAATACTCTAAGGTGGACTCCTTATTCACTCCTTGTTTCCATTTCTTGTGGCCTATACATCCTAGACAACGACTGGATGCAGAAGGCTGACATTGTTTTGAGTGGTGGTGAAAAGGGGTGATTTTGTGTGTGCTCGTCTAAAAGGAAAGTTGGACTGCCATCTACTGGCTGAAAGGCAGAATGCATTAAGACTGTTACACTGAATAGGTGGTGCGTGCACACGCTGTGTGGAGTCAGTGTTTGTGTTGCCACTGTGTACACTACTGTGTGGTGCCATGGGTATCACAGTGAGATCCAAACACACCTTCACACAGCAGCAACACCGTGCTCTCCTTCCCTCAGCAATTAGTGTTGGTTTTCTATAGCTGACACTGATAAGCGGTTTGAACTCAGCATGTGAAGGTGTGTGTGCGCGTGTGTCTATGTGTTGTGTGTTTTTCTATATGAATACACGTGGGTGTGTGTGTGCATGTGCGTGTGGATGTGTGTGTGTGTTTGATCAGTGAAGTCTTTGAAGCCGACAGCCATTCTCTGTGAGCATGGCAGATGAAAGCTGATCGTAGTGATGGAGAGCCCACCAGCTTGTTAGCACACGTGGCCAATTCAGGGATCTGGGCCCCGAGTGGGTCCTCGTAGCGTAGCAGTGACGATACCATCACACAAGAGGAGGTGTGTGTGTGTTTCTGAAGCTCTGGGAAGGATTCCCTGGCCTGAGATACAGTGAAAGAGAAACAAAGAGATATAGAGAGAGACTGAAGGATGTTGGGGCAAACGGGGAAAAGGGGCCGCTGGCTACACACACACACACACACACACACACTAACCCCAGAAACAGCTGTTCATTTCACATCAACCCCCCCATGCACAACTACCCCCCTTACCCAACACAAACACACCCTTACCCCAATAGTCACCCTCTATCCACTTCCCCTTCCATCTCCTGCGTCTCTCCTCCTCTGCTCTCCCGTCTTTGATCTAGCTCCAGGTTCTGTGAAGGGCATGCAGCTGCTTCCAACAAGCCTCTCCAATATACAACGTATATTGGAGAGGATTGGATTGGATTCTATTCTCTTCAGAAAAACACCCATTCTTGTTTCAGGCACAGGTGTTATGGTTGTTTTTGTTTTTTCACAAACACTTGTCTTGGTTTTATTTTTGTAAGCGTTTGTGTTTTAGGTGTTTCGTTGCAGGACTATCCTTCTTCATCACTGTTGGTTGTTGAACACAAGGAAAACATGATACAATGGTTTAATGGTTTTTGATCAATAATGTTATACAGAATGAGTTTAAACAATATTTGCTCCACAGTCAAATACTTTGTTTGGTTAGAGTGGCATGGAATATACAGTATTATCTTTCATTGATAATTCATGAGTAAAATGAAATGAAATATAATGGTGATGGTTTCCTGCAACAACTTCAGTAGAATATGTGCTCAGTGTAGTGCAGAAATGCTAACAACTATCTGAATGTTTCCAAACTCCTTATGTCCAGGAGATAGTGATGTTGGTGATATTTCCCCCGGTCAGTATTGAGAAAACACAATATGACACATTCACATGGCACTGAGTAGTCCTCTCCTCTCTCTGCTCATCTCCTTTCTTCTCCCCTCATCTCCTCTCCCCTTATCTCCTCTTCTCTCTACTGGCTAGCCTGCAGATGTCTGCCTATGAGCAGGAAGAGCAATCCAGCCAGGAGCTCCAGAGGGACCCCAGCTCCAGCCAGCATGAAGGACCAGCCGTAGAGCACTGAGACCTGGGCATTGTGGCAGGTCTCCCCCCTCTCCTGGAGGACATACCTCTGAACATCCACCAGCTCTGCCCAAAGGACATACAGCACCAGCAGGGTCAGGAACAGACATGCTGCAGCACAGAGAGAGAGAGAGAGAGAGAGAGAGAGAGAGAGAGAGAGAGAGAGAGAGAGAGAGAGAGAGAGAGAGAGAGAGAGAGAGAGAGAGAGAGAGAGAGAGAGAGAGAGAGAGAGAGGAGAAAGAAAGAAACAGAGAGGATTAAATATGTATCTCACTGTGTGTTTATCATTAAATTGTGTATGTGTGTATGAATGAATATGTCTGTCTCTGTCTGTCATGAGTAACACCAATGGAATGCAGACCCCACCTCGGTTGTCACGGCAGCAATGTTTACATCTTCTGTCGTCATAGGGACTGCAGGCTGACATCTGCTGCTGTGCACGCTAAGTGTGTGTGTCATGTGACGGATATGGACAGCTGACAGAGAAGGACCCTGCGTGTGTGTGTGAGTGTGTATGGGGGGCATATTAAAATACACAGACACACACACTCATGCAGACACACACCAACACCCACAGTGAATTCATACCAGCGGAGATGAGGAACTCTCCACCCAGCCGGTACAGTTTGGGACTGAGGAAAGGGACAGCACACAGCAGCAGGAACCCCCCCACCAGGGCACACGCCACCCCCAGGACGATCAGCAGGGTCCAGAACCCTCGGAACACTGGGGAACACACATGCCAACCACAACCACAACCATCAGCTTTACCTCTGAGGGGAAACCTGAACGACAGCACCCTTACACCCAACATAGGAAATAAACACGAAGGGCCCATTCTTATTCGAAACACAGAACGGATCTAATGAACACGATCAGTGTGTGTGGCTGTTTTCTTGCGTGTTGTCCTACACGCATGTATAATCGCGTGTATGCGTGCTTTACCTGCCGTGGCGTCGTAGATGGGGTGGGGCACAGGTCCCACGGCAACGGGAAAGGGAAAGAGGTAACCATGGATACACACCTTGGTCTCTGGTTGGTTAGCTGAGAAAGAACGTGACAGGGAGGAGAATGACATTCACACTTCTGTCTTTCCCTGAAGAGCACCTTGACCTGTCGGCTCTCACAGTACAATGTTCTGCTTGTGAGTTTGATTGAAACAGCTGTGTGATAACGACCAGGTACAGCACATTGACTAAAGAGTATCTGGGCCTGTGATCTGGTGGTACGCTGTAGGGGCGTGTGGTAGAGAGAGGGTACATTACTGAAGAGTACAGCCCAGACAGCGTGCATGGAGGGCTGGGCCTGGAACGTGCACCTCCAGAAGAAGCCCTCGTGGTGCAGCGTGAGAGACGGAACCACCTCCGTTGGAGAGAGAGGGACATACAGAGAGGTGGACAGAAAGAGAAGGAAACAGAGAGAGAGAGAGAGACAGACATACGCTGAATTCCGATCTTCTGTCTGTTTTCAATAAAATGATTACAATCCCCTTTTAAAGCATGCCAATCGCACACACAGACACGCACACACACACTCACGTAACACTTTTACAGTTGACATTTGATTCATTTAGCTGATGATTTGATTCAAAGTGACTGTGGGCCCCAGGTTCTGCTAGAGCCAGGACCTGTCTAGACGTAACGTGTTTGTGATTAGAGCCCATGGTACCTGGGAGGTTTTAAGAGACAGAACCGTGAACGTGGCGTGTGTGCGTTCCTGCAAATGACTTAGAAAAGCCAGATGACTGATATTCTCCATACAGCTGTCAGAGCATGATGGATGATGCTGAACAGCCAGGCACTGTATTCAAACTACTTATGAGAAAATCAAGCTTCCTTATTCACTATAATATAGCTATTAGTCACTGGTTGAAGCTGTTTGGTGGACCAGTAAGTGAAATTTTATAACAGTGATCCATTTACGACTGGCATGTGTGTGCGTGTGCATGTGTGTATGTGTACAAACACCATGTGTGTAGCTGCATCCACTCTCCCCTACCTCCACTGTGGTGTTGGTGGTCTGGTTCTTGCCAGGTTCTACCTCCAGAACCACTGGTCCATAGCCTCCACAGCCATCACTGGCCAGCAACCAATAATCCGTCCCGAAAGCCAGCAGGAAGCACAACGTCCCCAGCCCCCCAAATAGTCCTGCCGCCAAAGCCACAGCCCCAAGCCTCATACTGCACTCTGACACAAGGCCTGTCAGCCCCCTGTCTCCCTCCCCCCAGCTAGCTCTGCTTCTCAGATCCTGTCCTTTCAACCTAGCCTGGCCTCCTGAACCTGCTGCCTTCTCCACACAGACCCTCTCTGACTTCAACCACCACTATCTATAGCCCACTGACTGACCCTCGCTGGGACTCACACACAGCAACAGACACTCCCAGCAGAGGGTAGGGGGGTGGGGTGAGAGGTTGTGTGGAGGGGTGGGGGGGAGGTGGGAGGAGCAGCAGTGTAGGGGGTGACTGTTATTTTAGGAAGCAGAGTAAGCCTATACTGGTTGAGTTACCCTGGGTGAGGGGAACTTTTGTAAACAGAGAGAGCGGGAGGGGCAGAGAGGGGAAAAGCGAGGGTAGAGGGTAAAAGTAAAAAAGTAGAAAGAGAGAAAGAGAAAAATAATTACAAGAAAGAGAGCGATGATAAGGAGCTACAAAGTCAGATTTGTAGTGTGTTTGGGTGATGTGTGTATCTAGTGTGTGTACTGTATGTGCTCTTGTGGAATGTGGTATGTGTGTGTGCGTGTGTATGTGGTGTGTGTGAGAGAAAGTATTTATGACAGACAAGCATTTCTCTCCTGGATGCTACTGCACGAAAGACACTTGGAAAACGAATTAGACAGGAGATGTAAGAAATCCTGTCAGCACCCTCTGCCCTTCACTCAGCACTCTCCCAACTTTGGACTCTCTCTCTCTCTCTCTCTCTCTCTCACTCTCTCTCTCTCTCTCTCTCTCACTCTCTCTCTCTCTCTCTCTCTCTCTCTCTCTCTCTCTCACTCTCTCTCTCTCATTCTACCTTCCAAAACATAGCAGGGCAGCTCAGGACAGAGTGGACTATCTTGACTCCAACTGCTTTACTCATCAATGAAATACAAACAGCACCTGTTCAAGACAGTATCATGTGGATGGAAATCTCATGAACACAAACCAAACATTGTAAACCACTATTGTTTTTATTATTGAATACTGTCCACAGAACATATGCCCTTCCCATCCTCAAGACCATTATATATTACGCAACATGTGAGAATGTGGTGGTGACCTCTCATACTTGTCACTGTTTGAGTCTCTCTCCTCACGTCTGTCTCTCTTTCTCCAGGACAAAGCTGAGCTTCTTGGGGGCTCGTGGGGCTGTGGGGTTCTGCTCCAGCCTGGACGGGGAGAGGGGGTCCTCTGGCCCCGGGGGGTCCAGGAGGAACGGGCTGGATCCCACCACTAGGGGGGGGGGGGGGGGGGGGGGGGATGGAGGGAGGGCGGGAGGGAGGGGGGAGAGGGGGGATGGGAGAGAAAGGGAGTTACAGTAACGGGGTAGCCAACCCTGGGGTTAGGTGGTACAGTAGAGAAGCATAGAAATATCAACTTATCAAAAGGTCAGCTGAGCGTGAGGCGGGCTGCTGTACCTGTGTGAGACCTGGTGAGTCCCGCCCTTACCCTCTCAACACCTCGGAACTCCTCGTCCCCTCCCTGCAGGACACACACGCTGTCAGTTTGTGTGTGTATGTGTGTGCATGCATGTATGTGTATCTACCTGTTTCCAAGGTGTGTGTGGGGTGTGTGTGTACCTGTGTCCAGGGTGTGTGTGGGGTGTGTGAGTGTCTCTCGCCCAGACTCTGGTGTCTGCGCAGGGGCTTCTTGGTTCCATCCACTGTGGCGTCCTGGTGAAGAGTGTGTCTGCTGTACGCTGGCGTCTGCTGTGGGCGGGACACACACACACACACAAGTCATTTACATTACGGGCACTCAATATAGCACTGAAGTGTATGTATGCCACACATGCTTACACAGGACGCATTCTATTTTCATGGTCCTTCCTGTTATGTCATGACACAGCGATGGTACGCACACACACACACACACACAACTGGTTACCTTGTTGTTGAAGTTGTGCAGGTTTCTAGAGAGGATGCGTCTGATGCTGTCCATCTCCTCTGGCAGGAGTGACCTGCTCTGGGACCGAGGGTCAGGGCTGAGGGAGGAGAGGAGAGAGGGATGAGAGCAGGAGAGGAGGAGAGGACGGGCAGACGACAAAGAAAGAAGACGATTGACAGTCGGGACATAGCGGGAGAGGAGGGAAGAAGGGGGAGAAAGAGGAGGAGGAAGAAGGAGAGGTGGAAGCATGGGCGTCTCACGGCGGCTCCTCCTCCTCTCCTCTCTGCTCCCTCCTCTCCAGCTCCTGGTAGACCCTCAGGATGCTGGAGCGCGCCTGCCGCTCCTCACGGATCAGGAAGCGACGCAGGTACTTCCTGTTGAACTGCTCAAACCTGACACAGACAGGAAACACATCGCAACAGTAAATACGCCTGGGTGATTCAATGGGAAATAATACATTGGTTTGGGTCAATTGAAAAAAAAAGAGTGGTGTTTATCGCCATCTGCTGGTTTTATTGGGAAGTACAGAATCGGCAGCTTGTGGAGAGTGGGGAGTCCCTTACTTGTCCTTCCAGTAATGCTGTCCCCAGTAGCCCACCACGTCCTCGATGCCTGCCAGCAGGTGATCCAGGAGCTGAGGGAGCAGACATCAGGCTGTTACTGGTATGGACATGAACATACTCGGTCCTGTTGCATCACCCAGTGTCCAGGCTGAGTGTATGGGAAGCAGTGCTGGAGTCTCACCCTGCTGTGGATCTCCTCACTGACAGTGGGCAGAGCTCTCTTCTTCTTCTTCACCTCCAACAGCTCCACGAGGGGCTTGATAGTCATCCCCTACACGCACGCACGCACGCACACACACGCACACACACACACACATACACAAACACACCAACTGAAATCCAAATGAGGTGCAATGTGTAAATGGTCTTAAATATCTTTTTCCTTTGTACATTCACCTGTACAAATACAGTGAAGAGGATGACCACGATGGTGGTTGTGATGAAGAGTCTTTTCTTGGGGAAGTCATCGATGAGGAAGACGAGGGAGAAGCAGATTGCCCCTCTCAGGCCACCGTAGGCGATGATGAACTGATCTCTAAAGGTCACGGCATTACGACGAAGCTTGTTAACAACTGCTGTCAGCAGCAAGACTCCTAGGAGGCGAGGAGAGGAACAGAGAAGAGAAAGGAAAGGAAGGAAATGGAGAAAAGAAAAGAGCAAAGAGCAGAGGAGGGTAAAGCGACACCACTATATCGCTCAGTCATTTCCGATCGGGCCATTCCCAGCACACAGAGGGTTCCAGCTGCGTGTTCAGACTACCGGTGGCTCTCCAGACCAGACAGAGGAGCAGGGTGGAACAGACGAAGGGCCAGCTCCACATGTGGATGTCCTGGATGGTGGACACGCCCAGGAAGATGAAGATCAGCGTCTCGCTGACGCTGCTCCACATCTTGAGGAAGTACTGGATGCTGGTGTTGCTGCGCTCCGACACGTTGGCCTCCACGTACTGCTTCATAGTCACTGCACATGTGACTATGCTGCGGGACGTACACACACGCGCATGCACAACCCCCCACACACACACACACAAAACACACACACACAACCCCCCACACACACCCACACAAAACACGCACACACAACCCCCCACACACACACAAAACACACACACACAACCCCCCACACACACACACACACAAAACACACACACACAACCCCCCCACACACACACACAAAACACACACACACAACCCCCCACACACACACACACACACAAAACCCCACACACACACAAAACACACACACACAACCCCACACACACAAAACACACAAACGCGTTTACAAATATACATGCGTAGCCATCAATTCTAAATGTCATGTTGGCAATTTCACAGAATCTCTCTCCATTATTTTCCCTGAATCACACACATACACGCAAACACACCCACATCCTCAGACGCACACACATCCGACAGCGGGACTCACGCCATGATCCCGGAGAGGTGCAGCATCTCGGAGGTGAGGTAGGAGAGGTAGGAGTAGAGGAAGACGAAGAGCGGGGCAATGACCTGCGCACGCGAGGTGAAGCGCGACGTCAGCGCCGCCAACAGGCCGAAGAAGAGGCCCACGCAGAGCCCCCCCAGCCCCACCACCAGCACCCTGCACCCCCCCAGCAGCACGTCCACCCCCGACACCACCGGCATGCGCAGGAACGACTCAAACAGCTTGTAGAGCACCTGGGGGGGGGGGGGGGGGGGAGAGAGAGTTCGAGAATGCAAGTTAGACTGAGAGAGAGACAATTATAGAAAGAGGTTAAAGGCGAGAAGGGGGGGGGAGAAGGGGGGGGAGAAGGGGGGGGTGACTTAGAGAGAGAGTTTCCATCTGTAGAACTTGAACATCCAAGTTCTACGACCCCCACCCCTCCTCCTCTCTCTCCCCTCACCACGGTGACGGCGTCGTTGAGCAGGGACTCTCCGAACACCAGGATGTGCAGCTGCTCGTTGACGTGGATCTCCTGGAAGACGGACAGCACGGCCACGGGGTCCACGGCAGCGATCAGCGAGCCGAAGAGCAGGCAGTGAAGCAGGGACAAGTCCCCCAGGGAGGAGTGTGCCAGCACACACACCCCGTACAGGGAGAGGCCGATCCCCAGCACGTTCCACAGGGTGCCCAGCACCGCGTACCTGGGGGAGAGGGGGGAGATGCACACACACACACAGAGAGACAAACATGAGCATAGCTTTACCCAACATGGTAGTGGGGTGCTTTCAACTTTGTAGGTCAGAACACACACATACAACGCCCCCCCCCCCCACACACACACACACACACATCACACACACACACACACACATCACACACACATCACACACGCACACAACACCATCCCATTTTCTAGCAGCCTACCAGAGGATGGTGCCAAGGTTCTCGAAGAACAGACGTCCGGGCAGGAAGTAGCCTGCATCCAATACGATGGGCGGGAGCAGGAACAGGAAGAAGGCGTCGGCACTGAGGGTGGGCGGAGCTGAGTGGCGGACACCGTATATGACCCCGCCTACCAGCAGCCCCACCATGATGAGGAGGCAGCTCTCTGGCACCACGGCCGGGACACGTCCTGAGCAGTGGAACCCTGGGTAGGTGAGGTAGATGAGGTAGGTGACGTAGGTGAGGTAGGGGAGGTAGGTGAGGTAGGGGAGGTAGGTGAGGTAGATGAGGTAGGTGAGGTAGGTGAGGTAGATGAGGTAGGTGAGGTAGATGAGGTAGGTGAGGTAGGTGAGGTAGATGAGGTAGGTGAGGTAGGTGAGGTAGGGTAGGTAGGTGAGGTAGGGGAGGTAGGTGAGGTAGGGGAGGTAGGTGAGGTAGATGAGGTAGGGGATGTAGGTGAGGTAGATGAGGTAGGTGAGGTAGGTGAGGTAGGGGAGGTAGGTGAGGTAGGGGAGGTAGGTGAGGTAGGGGAGGTAGGTCAGCCGACAGGAGAGAGCAAAGAAGAGAGGGAATTGGGATGAAGGGAACAAGGAAGGGAACTAAATAAAATCTTGCAAGCAAGGAGAAGGCAGGAGAGGGAGATGGGGAGAAATGAAGATCGAAGGAGGAGACTGAAGAGGAATACATCAGGGTTACGGGTCACTTTTCATCCAGTGTTTCCTGTTAAACTATTTCTCATATCCTTCCGTGCCACATGACATCACCAGGTCCAAGACCAGACGCACAGACTTTCATTGAGATGGGATGGGGCTGGATCCACACACAGAAAACCCTTCTTTCAATCCCAAACTGTTTGTTGTGTTTAGCAGTTTCCCCTTCTGACCCTGTTTCCTGTGTTACATGACAGGCCTTTATTATTGCCTGAGTTACAGGATGTGTGCACTTTTAAACGGCAGGAGGGGAACCGCAACAATGAGTGGCTGATGCTCTACCACACACACACACATACACACAAACACACACACTCACATACGCACAGACACACACACACACACAGACACACATACACAGTCTTCAAAACACTCCCTCCCCACTAAATCTGACAAATCGGATTTCTTATGGCAACGTACAGAAAATATGGATGAATTAAAAGACAGAGTGAGTGAGAGTGGAGAAGAGGTAGAGAGAGGGGGGGAGAGGGGGAAGAGTAAGAGAGAGACGGAAATAAAGAGAAAGCCTAAACTGAATGTTTGCATTTGACATGAGTTTTATTTATTAAGTGTGTGTTTGTCCGGCGGCAGCGGATAGACAGCCATACCCAGTTTTGCGAGGGAGGCCAGCATAATCCACAGCACGATCTCAAATGGCGCCTGCACATGATGGTAGTCCACACTGAACACTCTCAGAGCCATGGGGAGATCCAGGGACAGGCCATGCTCGCTGCTATTCAAGCCCAACCTTGGGGCCCCGTCCTGGGGCTGAGTGGGCTCGGATGAGGGGGTCAAGGCTGGAGCTTCACCCAGGGAGAGACAGAGCAGCAGAGCGGGTGTCCAAAGTCCATGCATCCTCATCTTAGTCATGCCAGGATTGATGGGAGACAGGGAGAGTGTTGGAGAGGAGAGCAACAGTGGGATGGTTTTGGAAGGGGAGAGTGGGGGGTGAATAGCCAGGCCACATACACACAAATATAGAGAGACAGAGAGAGAGAGAGAGAGAGAGAGACAGAGAGGGAGAGAGACAGAGAGAGAGAGAGAGAGAGAGAGAGAGAGAGAGAGAGAGAGAGAGAGAGAGAGAGAGAGAGAGAGAGAGAGAGAGAGAGAGAGAGAGAGAGAGGGCAATCTACACAGTGAGAGTTGACGCAGCCACTAATGTGCACAGGAATCCCTGAGCTAGCAGTGATACCCAACCAGCAGTAATAGGCTCTGGAGAGGATCTGTGTTACATACACACACATATACACACACACACATACACACGTACACACACATACACACGTGTACCAAAACAATCACATTCGGAAGTAAGGGATGCCTGCATGTGCGTATGAAGTCAAGAGAAGACATTGTCCATTAAAGAAGGATGGCTAGATTTTATTGAGAACCAGTTCAGTAGAGAAAACAGAGCAGATACAAACAATAACAGAGAACATGCTTCATGCACGTAGACATGCTTATTGGCGGGAGCCCCCTTGTGAACGCTGTCGTGGAAAATGGATGTCCTGCAGTACCGAAAACCAACAGCAGGTGTCAGATTGGGGCAGTTGCACCGTGTTTCGCTGCCAGGGTGCCTGTGTGTGTGAGCATTCATGGAGCAGGAGCAGGTGTGTGTGTGTGTCCAGTATCAGATATACGCAGGACGGGTGAGCTGAAGTTGGTGTCATGGGCGCTCATGTAGCTAATCACACTACTCTGTTGCCCTCGCTCCTCCCCCTGTAGGGCCACGGCCAGGGAGTCCGGGCCCTGTGGTTGGCGGTCGGGCTGGGGAGGTGGGACCAGGCCTTGGAGCAGACTACATCCGGGCACGGAGCTGCAATGGGCCAAGCTGTCTGTCAGGTGCTGCAGGTACACCTCATCCAGCTGCTTCTCCAGCATCCCATTCAGCAGGGAGTTCGACAGAGGCTCCCTCCCTGCTCCAGGCAGCTCCAGGCTCTGCACCACACTGTCCCCCATCGCCAGATAGCCCTGGTCAGTCTCAGCAACCGCCCGATCCCCCTGAGACTCCAGGTTCTCAGGCTCATGTAAGTGGAGTGGGCATCCAGAGGCCTGGAGTAGGACACCGTGCCCAGGATCAGGATATCCCTCCGGGCTGTTTGAGGCATCGTGCATTCCTCGGTTCAGGCCGAGCCGGAGGTCAGGGTACTGCTGGAGGAGACTACTGCTGTCCCAGCTAATGGAGGGCTGAGATGAAGGGGGAGCCACAGTGAGGCACGGGGGGATGAAGAGGGCCGTGGCGGCCTGAGGCTTCACTGTCAGCCCCAGGCTTTGGGTCAGGCCTGGCAATTCCAGCCACAGACCTAGACATGTCAGATAGCAAAATAAGCTTGTTGTATCTGCGAAATTGATTACAGTATCACTTGTACTTACTAAATGCAGTCGTTGTATGCTTTGGTTAAAATATTTGAGTGTGTGATGTGAATAAATGATGATATATACATTTCAGTAAATGTAAAATGTTATGTTTTCATCACCAAATACATGAGCAGTCGATTCTTCCCACTAAAATGAGACTGGCTTCAATATGTCAGATACTAACCAGCTCAAACAAAAAAGGTCAAGCCTCTACCCACCTGTTCCTGCAGACAAGGTGAGTGGGTTTGCATCCAGCATTGTTCCATTGAAACAGCTGTTGGAGTGAGTGTGTGTGGCTGTTGTGTGCGTGTAGGCTCCAGTAGTGCGAGCATTCTGCTTCTCTACCCTGAATGGCAGAGTTCTCAGAAAGCCCTCACCCAGCATGGCACCGGGGGATCTCTCTCCCTCGCTTTCGTCCCTTTCTCCGGCTTGTCCGTTCGTATATCCTCGCCTGAAGAGCACGAAAAAGGGACTAAAACTCCACAGAGCTGACTGGAAATATTCTTCTTCTTTCACTTCTGCACTTGACTCATTCCTTTCCACAAACAAGCACACACACAATCACCCACACCCACACGCCCCTGCAATAATACCTCTGTGTGAAACGAATGTGAATTACGTAAAAACGTATGAAGGGATGAAGGGAGCACTAATGATGAGATATTGTGGTTCCCAGGATTGTGCTAGACACAGACATTACCACACTTGTTTACACTCCAGGCATTCTAGGTAACTTCTACACACCAAGGTTGGCTATGAACCTATTTGCTGCAGCAAAGATCTACAACCGTTATCAAGACAAATTCTGAGGTTTTTGAACTGTGAAAACAGGAGGAAGTTCCTTGGACCTCATGTAACACTTTCCTTTCGGAAACTGAAAGCTCATTCGCTGGAAGAAATATAACATTCTACTCATGAGTGAATTAATCCATTTAGGCTTACATGAACTATATTCGAAAGTAAGAAACAGTCAAAAGCATCGCCTTTAGCTTACCTGGCTAACATGGGGTGCTTGGTGTTTGAAGTACGGAATTGTCTGGTTTGAAGCTCTTACATCAACTTCCCTTAAACATATACGCTCGTGACTAGGAGGAACTCCTTCATGGTTCGAAAGGTTCAGATTATTATTTTGTGTTTAAAATACACTGAAAACTCTAAGGGGCATTGCCTTCCAGGATGTGAATGAAACTCAAGCTTTTGTAAACTCAAATCTTTATTGTACACAAAAATAAGACTATCATAGGGAAGCGGGAGGGTAGACAAAAGAGAGGAGGGAGACATTGAGAAAGAGAATGAGATTGATCGAGAGAAAAAGAGAGGGCAGAGAGGAGAGAGAGATCGTCTCAATGGAGTTCGCTCTTAAAGATGTTACTGTTTACTGAGCTAGAGTATACGTGAGGAACCTGTGTGTCTGCCTCAGCTGAGGGCAGCAGGCCTCAGAAGGACCAAGCAGATGATGACACACTACAGCTTTGACAGGAAAATGTTGAAAACGAACAAAACTATGATTATCGCCGCATGCACACCTTTACCCATTGACAATGATGAATGTTTACATCAAAACAACTCCGCTCTCCTCCCCGCTCCCTTTACAGATTAAGATTTGGCATGTTGTCTCGTTTCATCACATTTCAAAGAAAATACCTTGCTATCAAAACAGTAATAAAACAATATAGAGCTAATCAAATTATTAAGAAAGGGTCCTTGGTATAAAATAACTCTTGACGAAGGTGCTAAGGATTCTGGTGGGAGGACTGGCCAGACCTGAAGCATTCATTTAAACGATCAACACTGATCACGTTACCAGAAAACGTAACATGTTGATCCATCCTGACAAACCCATGTGAGCAACTCAGGTCTGTGTCTATCCCATCTATGGCAGATACTAGTTTTGAGTATCATTCTAAGTGTGCACACAATTTCTCATGTCTGTTTGTGCAAGTACACATAAAAAAAAGATGCCACACATTTGAACATTCTAACAGATCGACCAATAGGGCTGAGGTGTGATGGCGGAACAGAGGGTTGTTGCTAGTTTCACATCATCCCCAGCTCTAGTACCTCGCGCTCAGCTGATCGCATAAGGCACAGCTGAACAAAGATTACAAAACAACATCAATGATAAAAACATTCAAGACATAATTGAAGAGCTAGTATGATTGGAGACGGAAGTGGGGCGACGTGACGTTAGCGGTCCTCCGGTCCTGGTTCTAGGTTGGGTGTTTTTTGTGTTTTGAGGGTCACAGTTTGGCTACTGCTGCTCCTTTTCTCTCTTGGCAAGAGCCTCGGCCTCCTGTAGCACAGGGAGAGAGAGCGAGAGAGAGGGAGAGAGAGAGAGTGTGGGACAGAGAAATGGAGCGAGAGAGAAAGAGAAATACAAAAAGAAAGAGAAAGGTGGATAGAGGAGAGAGAAATTAATTTCCATTCATGTAGACTTATGGATGGTATTGCTTTTTATATGCAGCTTATGTTTAACTGAGGAAACCCCCCCCCCCCCCAGTCTCTAAGGTGACGGTCTAACTTCTCTGCAGGACCGTGTAAGGCAGAGAGAGGGTGCCAAGTTGCCAGAGAGAAAGAGAGAGGTACAGAAAGAGAGAGAGTTATGTGAGGTGTTTGGGTAGTATGGTATGGGTGGTGTCTTGGTAGGATGGTATGGGTGGTGTTTTGGTAGTATGGTATGGATGGTGTTTTGGTAGTATGGTATGGGTGTTGTTTTGGTAGTATGATATGGGTGTTGTTTTGGTAGTATGGTATGGATGGTGTTTTGGTAGTATGGTATGGGTGGTGTTTTGGTAGTATGGTATGGGTGGTGTCTTGGTAGGATGGTATGGATGGTGTTTTGGTAGTATGGTATGGGTGGTGTCTTGGTAGGATGGTATGGGTGGTGTTTTGGTAGTATGGTATGGGTGGTGTCTTGGTAGGATGGTATGGGTGGTGTTTTGGTAGTATGGTATGGGTGGTGTCTTGGTAGGATGGTATGGGTGGTGTTTTGGTAGTATGGTATGGGTGGTGTCTTGGTAGTATGGTATGGGTGGTGTCTTGGTAGGATGGTATGGGTGGTGTTTTGGTAGTATGGTATGGATGGTGTTTTGGTAGTATGGTATGGGTGTTGTTTTGGTAGTATGATATGGGTGTTGTTTTGGTAGTATGGTATGGATGGTGTTTTGGTAGTATGGTATGGGTGGTGTTTTGGTAGTATGGTATGGGTGGTGTCTTGGTAGGATGGTATGGATGGTGTTTTGGTAGTATGGTATGGGTGGTGTCTTGGTAGGATGGTATGGGTGGTGTTTTGGTAGTATGGTATGGGTGGTGTCTTGGTAGGATGGTATGGGTGGTGTTTTGGTAGTATGGTATGGGTGGTGTCTTGGTAGGATGGTATGGGTGGTGTTTTGGTAGTATGGTATGGGTGGTGTCTTGGTAGTATGGTATGGGTGGTGTCTTGGTAGGATGGTATGGGTGGTGTTTTGGTAGTATGGTATGGATGGTGTTTTGGTAGTATGGTATGGGTGTTGTTTTGGTAGTATGATATGGGTGTTGTTTTGGTAGTATGGTATGGATGGTGTTTTGGTAGTATGGTATGGGTGGTGTTTTGGTAGTATGGTATGGTTGGTGTTTTGGTAGTATGGTATGGATGGTGTTTTGGTAGTATGGTATGGGTGGTGTTTTGGTAGTATGGTATGGGTGGTGTTTTGGTAGTATGGTATGGATGGTGTTTTGGTAGTATGGTATGGGTGGTGTTTTGGTAGTATGGTATGGATGGTGTTTTGGTAGTATGGTATGGGTGGTGTTTTGGTAGTATGGTATGGGTGGTGTTTTGGTAGTATGGTATGGATGGTGTTTTGGTAGTATGGTATGGGTGGTGTTTTGGTAGTATGGTATGGGTGGTGTTTTGGTAGTATGGTATGGGTGGTGTTTTGGTAGTATGGTATGGATGGTGTTTGGGTAGTATGGTATGGATGGTGTTTTGGTAGTATGGTATGGATGGTGTTTTGGTAGTATGATATGGGTGGTGTTTTGGTAGTATGGTATGGATGGTGTTTTGGTAGTATGGTATGGATGGTGTTTTGGTAGTATGGTATGGGTGGTGTTTTGGTAGTATGGTATGGGTGGTGTTTTGGTAGTATGGTATGGATGGTGTTTTGGTAGTATGGTATGGGTGGTGTTTTGGTAGTATGGTATGGATGGTGTTTTGGTAGTATGGTATGGGTGGTGTTTTGGTAGTATGGTATGGGTGGTGTTTTGGTAGTATGGTATGGATGGTGTTTTGGTAGTATGGTATGGGTGGTGTTTTGGTAGTATGGTATGGATGGTGTTTTGGTAGTATGGTATGGATGGTGTTTTGGTAGTATGGTATGGGTGGTGTTTTGGTAGTATGGTATGGATGGTGTTTTGGTAGTATGGTATGGGTGGTGTTAAGGTGATGTACCTTGGAGCCAGGCGGGGCGGTCAGCCCCAGGAAGGCGTAGACAGCATTGTCCTCTCTGGCATCAAAGAACGCCTCATAGTTCTGAGGGAGGAGAACAGAAGAGCTGTTTATGAACTGAACGGAAACTGAAGCTTTATCACCTAAAAGACCTGAATGGACACAGTGGTCAAGCACTTCAGGCATGCACAAATTCTACCACAGCTGTGAGTGTCCTGAAGCTATATCTCTGTATACAGGTCATTCAGGCATTACCAGCACTAAAAGGGGACATCCATTCATTGCTACACTGAATCGACAAGCTCTGCGTAGCTGTGATGGCTCTATTCTAAGCTGGTCTATTATAGGAAAAGCATAAAGGACACATGCAAGACCTGTTGGAGGAGTACTCATTAAAGGCATTCAGCAGTATCATGCTGCTCAGGTACACAATTTGAGTATCCACAGGGTGTGCGCGTTTTTTGGGGGAAGTGATATGCAAATACACTCAATAGAAGTGTTTACTCAGGTGTGTGTGTACAGACACATAGATAGGCAGATTCTCTGTGGGCATGTTACAGTGTGTGTGAGGGTGTGTGCGTTTGGCCCTCACCCCACAGTATTTGCTCTCATTGAATATCTGTGGGGGGAGGGGGTTCCCCGCAGCAGGCCGCGATTCCTCCGGAACGTTCTCCCTCATCCACTTCCTGTTGTCTTCATTGGCCGCTATGTCACACTCCTCAAACTCAATCTTATTGGCCGCCAGGAACCCCATCACATCCTGCTGCTGTTTCTTAATCTGGAAGGGGTGAAGGGGGGTGGGGGAGGGAGGGAGTCGAGAGGGGGATTAGGGAGGAAGTTGAGGGAGGAGGGCAGCGGGGGAAAGGGGAAGAAAAGTTGTTGGTTAGAGCACACAGAACAGAAACTGGTCTCTGAAACATACTCATCTTAGGCCAAGTGAAACACTGTAGTATAAACTAAATATACTCTACATGGTGGGGTATTGCCACTTTCCTACTAGAGACAGCATCCTCTGTACACAGTGGATGTCCGATATTTAGCAGGTGTGTGTCTGTGTTTATGTGTGTGTGGGCCGGGGTATGAGACTACAGTCCAATCAGGGCCGTCGTGGGGAGGGTGGGTGTGTGTAAGGGGGAAGATGGCCCTATAAGGACAGACGGAAGCCAGCAGTCCTCTGGTAGTCAGGAGGAGGCAAGTGGTCAAACACGCCAAATAAGGCCAGCTACAGGGAGACACATGGCCAACTCTGCTTCTTGCAGCGTTCAAAAAGTACACGCACACACACACACACGCACAGACACCCTCACACATACATACACACACACACACACACTCACACATAAACACACGGAAGGACACACGTGGAGGGCGGGTACAAAGGTTTGTGATTAGGAGTTATAAAAACAACGCATCTATTGTCTGTCTGTGCACACACTCCCACAGACACCAGTGGATTAGCGCGTCTCTCTATGGAGTGTGATAAGAGGCGATGGGAATGACGCTGTTGGCTGGATGTTCTCAACAGATGAACAGTTCCACTGTCTGAATCCCTCAATGATTGTCCTCCTCCGCAGGCCAAAGTCCTGAAGCACTCACAGCCTGTTCTCCATGCGCACCCCATCCCTCCCCCCCAGCGCTCCCTCGGGCAGACCTGGGCCATCATGTAGAACGGTCAGTCCACACACACACACACACACACACACACTCTGAGACCAGTCAGAAGCGTTTGGGGTCTCCCCTCACATTCTCTTTGTCCTCCATCATTTCTTCTCTCCTCACCCGCTTGCACTCTTCTCTCTACACCGCCCTCTTCTCCTTCTGTCTTTTCTCCTACACTCCTGTCTTCCCTTCTCTAGCCGTTCCCCTAACAAGCCTTCATTGTCCTGGTGCCAGGCTAAATTAATTTGGCAGGGAACTTGGCAACCTGCCATCTGCCTCCCCACTCTAATTGCACAGCGAGAATCCCCTTCTTTTCCTCTTCCTTGTTTCTGTTTCGCTCCCCCCTTCTCTCCATCTCCCTCCGTCCCTCCTATGTGCTGCTGGTAGACCGACACCCCCTCCCCCCTCCTGAGGGAGTGGCGATAAACAACTTTTCGTTTCTCTCTTTCCCCCCCCCCCCCCCCCCTTTATCTCTGCTGGCTCACTTAGGAATGCTGAAAGGAAGGACGGATTTAGTGCAGTGTGTAACATGGGCAGAGAGAGAGAGAGAGAGAGAGAGAGAGAGAGAGAGAGAGAGAGAGAGAGAGAGAGAGAGAGAGAGAGAGAGAGAGAGAGAGAGATGAGATGAAAAACAGAACTATATGGGTTAGGGTCAGGCTAGACTAGAGGCTGGTCCTGCTTTAACAGACACAACTTGTAATCTCCTGTTTAAATCATTTAGAGCACTACTGTTTTCAACATTTGCTTGCTACATGTGGACTTGTGGAGAAAATGACTATCTGGTCAGATGTACTACACCAGAGTGTATAAGTAAACCAGTTGTGGCAACACCTAAAGTGTGCTAGATGCAATGTGGTCCAAGGTGGTTCTAACCAGTGTTGAGTATGGGTGCCTGTGAAACCTACATACAATCTTACTGTTTATCAGATTGTTAATGATTGATTTGTATCAGTCTATCAAAGCTGTACTTCTGCTCTACTTACAGTATGCCTACAGTCTGACCTGATAAGGCGTTCCAACCCGTAACACAAGCATGTCCTGCCAGCTCTACAGCATGAGACCTGGATTGACTCCATAGTTGTAGTTCCTGTTGGAAACTCGGTAGGATACAACAGGCTTTAACTGGCAAATGAAAAGCTTTGACTTGAGATCAGACGCCCAAATCTTTGCATGCACAAATAATGCAAATATACAAATAAATAATGCAAATAGTGCATACAGTAAAATACATTCAAGCTTCTAAAATTGGACACACAACAAAGACTATAATCTATAAAAGGGTTACCCAATTTGGACAAGAATGAATGGATGTGAAGATAAATTTATGATTAAGATTATGCCTCTGCCTGAATACTTCTACGGTTTACTGTAAACAACAAAAATAGCTGCGGTAATGCATCACATGACTCAGTCACTAGATCAATCTAACCCAGACCAAATCAATTCCTTTGAGCTGTAAACATAGCCTAGCTGGCTACCACATATAGATGTGACTTAACACAGACTCCGATCAATACCTGTCTGTCAGCAGAGGGATGTTAGGAAGGTCAGATCCCATTTGTTCTGGTTTGAACAGTTTCACAGACAACTGGGTGTGAGACCTGTATCAGGAGTAGCTGAGTCGAAGTTCGAGTCCTGACTGTTCAGGACTCGAACACAGCTTGATCTCCACACTGTCTCATAGCAGCCAGGTTTCACAGCACATGGTTAAACTTACACCTACAGTACCTCTCCCCAGAGCTACACTCACTGTGGGGAGGATCCTTACTCAGACATCTCTCTCACACACACACTACACAAAAATACCAACAGCCTCCCTTAAATCACGTATTAACCCATCCACAAGCACACACATTCATAGTCCTAAGTTGAATTACTGTAGTATAAACTTGTACTTTGCGTACTGGCGGTTGTAATATAAGTGTTGACATAGAGTAAGAAAGGGTGAAAAGATGATGAGTGAAAATGATGCAGTAAAAAGCTGTCATGTTGTTATAGGACTTTGTCCTTATTCCATCAGGTCCCTAATTACATCATGTTTATCTACAGGTGGAGCCAACATCCTGCATTTTCAAACAATACTCCCCTCTGTCTCTCTCTCTCCTAGTCACTCTCCCTCTCTCCAGATCCTTGTAGCTGCTTGTTACAGAAGGGCTCCGTCACGGCCCCTGTATCTGTCCTCTAACCCGGGTTTGAGGCCCTCTGGTAGGACACACTTAGTGATCTTCCGGGGCTAGGACCACATCCACACACGGTGATCACAGCACCACTGTAACATGAGCAGCCCCTCTGGGGCAGTAGGACTGTTCTTCTCTGCTGGTTACTCACACTGGCGGGTATGGATTACTGGGCTGTGACTAACCAGGATGACATCCTCTCTGTGGGCCACTTTTTGGCAGGTCAAATCTTGAGGGGGAGGCAGGAGGTGAGGGGTAGCATGCCCCTGTTCAGGCCTCATATCAGGACCAAGTTGTTGCAGGAACAATGCCCACCTCAGCCCATTTGCCTTCTTAATCTAGAAGGTCTGGATAGACGAAGAGGGATGTGGCTTGATCTTGCCCTCTAATAGGCTATAGTTATAGGTGTTGCCATCTTGCTTAAATCTAACAATTTATTATCAATTTACAAAATTGTTTCTCTGGGCAAGGCTAAGTTCTGTCCACATTCAGGAAATATCTAATGCAAGACTGTCTTAGTGGGTCAAGTGTTCATTCTGAAGCATTCCTCTGGCCAACTTTCAAAAATCTCACTCTCTCTGGTTTTCTCACTCTTTCGCTCTCGCTCTCTCTTTCTCTCTCTCTGAAATGTGATGACTGGCAATAACTTGTTCTTTAGAGCCCCAGAGATATGAGACCTTTATGCTTTTCTTTCACCACTCCACCTCTCTCCCCTCCTCTCTTTCCTTCCTTCACTCTCTCTGCTAAATTTACAGCCCATTATGGGTGGATGCATTCTTGGTGTGATTGGGTTAGCCGGCTGTGTGATTGGGTTAGAACACACACAGGCAACCTTACCGTGGTAACCTAGGGTGAACATTCTGTTTAACTTCATCTGATTTACTCAGTCTGCAGGGAGGGGCCCTCTGATTGGACAGATTGGGTTGGCAGAGGTCACCTGATAAGGAAGCGAAAGAAATTTACAGTATAAACAGTGTCTTTGTGTCATAAAGGCATGTCATTTGCATTAATTAGAAGATGCTTTCATCTAGACAGAGTCACATGAGTACTACTATATGGACAGTGTTTTAGTAAAGGAGGCCATGGGATCTGGTAGTAGAGCCACTGTCACTGACTGGCTCACTGGGCTGTGACTAACCAGGAGGACATCAGCTCTAGGGCCCATTGTGGCTGGTCCCTTCTTTTTTTTGGTAAATGGGGGTAGGGGGCATTGGGGGTTACCGTGCCTGGGTACTATCCTCATAGGGCAATAGATATTCATACACTGGGATGGACGCATGGACTCAGCTGGAGAGACTCTGTTGTGATTTGTTTGATCATGACTTTGAATCTGTGTTTTTCCAATGAGACTTAACTACATTAGAGTTGACTACATGTGATTACTACACATTTTGTGGGAACAAATGGGAACTCTTTCAGACTGATAGAACAGGACAGATGCAGAGTGAAATATGAAGAGACTGCTGCTTGTCACAATGAGTGAGAATGCGTGTGTGTTTGTGTGTGTATCTTTGTCTGTGTGTCCTCTGCCAGACAGTTGCACACACTCTAAACAACAAATCAATGACCAGTAATGCACTCTCCCAGATAGCTTCAGTGCAGTGATGCCAGAGTTGTCTGGGAACTGTTAACTGCTGTCTTATTACCAATGCGTTATCAATGTGTTATTACAAGCATGACTCAGGCTTTACTGTAGAACTATACTGTATTTCTGAGGGCAAATGTCTACAACAGCATGAATACTGTCAACAATGCAGTAAAAAAGCATAGCCCTCCTAAACACCATTGTTTCTGAGTTGGGTGCTGAGGACTCGAAAAAGGCTGTTTTAAGGCCGAAACAGCCTTAAAACAGTCTCAGCAGGTCTTCAAGAGGCTGTAACTGACAGTTCCTGAGCTCCAGCTGTATAACTGAGGTCCCATGAGGATTGCATCATTCCGCTGTAAGGGTGTCTGTAAGGGTGGAACCCACATGTCTACAGCTGATGGTCCTATTACAGAGAGGAGAGGACAGGAGTGGGGAGAAAGAGAGTGGACTGCTGTATACAACATGTAATGAACTGGCTTTCTTTCCACTCCAGGAGTGATGTCCAAATATGTCAGCAGCGTAGCTCGAGTCGGTGCCACTCCTTTATGGCTGCAGCTTCTGCCTCCACTCCTCCCTGTACAGATTACCTCTCATTCCCTACATACACTGTAACAGTTGGTGGACTCTTAGTTGTTCGTCTGTCTACCCCTGCAAACTGTTGACAACTGACAACAGGCCCATTTTCACAGAGAACCACCCACTGTCATGCCAGGAAACAAGCTGACATAGACTCTGCCTTAACTAACAGCTGCAGAGTGAGACGTCCCCTTATTTAGAGAGAAGTGCACTTCTAACTTCCTCTCTAACTCCTGTGGTGTACTAGAGAGAGAGAGAGAGAGAGAGAGAGAGAGAGAGAGAGAGAGAGAGAGAGAGAGAGAGAGAGAGAGAGAGAGAGAGAGAGAGAGAGCATTTGTCCCTGTATCACACTTTCTAATGAAAAGAGGCCAGTGTGTTTTAATGCAGTTACTGATTTACTTGCACAATCTATTTTACTACACTTACAGTGGGGATGATGCTGATGATACTAAAACAGATACAGCCAATTAATGAACTATAAAACAATATCTGACAATTGTTTGTAAACTATTACGACAGGTCCAAGTAAGCTACATCACAAACGCCCTGCATACTCAGGATCAACGACAGCATCCTGCGTATGCCAGGCCAATGCAAAAGTTTATTCATATTATTTTGTTCTCTTTTTCCTTACCGAAGTGGAGCCAGAGGACGATGCTATGTACACTTTGATCACCATGTTCTTGAATCCCTGACACAGACGATGGTCCAGTAATGTAGCTTGTTTTTTTTTTCCTTTGAAAGAAGGCAATTTTGAATTAATCTTGAAGAGATGACTGACTCAGATAAAACAACTTGAAGTCAAATCCTGGTAGCAACAGCGCAGATTAGTCTGCGCAAATGCTACAACTCAACGCTTGATGGACCTCACATTCTTTCTCCGCCTCTCTTTTCCCTCCCCGCCCCTTTCTTTATTTCTTTCTTTCTTCCTCTCTATCTCTCTCAGTCCCACTCGTTGACGAATTTTTCATTATTTTTGTTTGCACTAATGTTTCATGTTGGCTCTAAATAGGCCTACTTGATAGAATACGCAATAGATGTGTTATTTAACACGGGAGCAGGAAAACACAAACGTTAAGGATATACCCTGCCCTAAAATATGGCTTACTTCCCATGTCCACCGTCTGGCACCTACGACAGATTTACAACAAGAATTAGCTACAGGTTATAAAAGGTCATACATTAAAGTTACACAAATGTGATTTAATCTACCAGAAGAAACTAACGTTCGATGTTAAATTTGAACTATTATAAGAGCTCATTTGAGTGGTAGACTACTTCCACCCCGTCGGGTGGGTAGAATTTGGACGCCCTCCGGTGGCACCATAAGCTACCGCAGAGGGTTTACGTTGTTTATTTTCTTTGTAGGCAACATGGCCTACCATCGCATATCCAAGTCATTTGAGTTGTCATTCTTGCAAACGAACAGTTGCCCTATTCATTAAGAATAACCTAAATTGTCCGTTGTAACCGAGAGAAGGAGTCCTACTGCAGTGATTTCCAATAGCTAGAGAGAGACTTAGATCAGATGCGCTGATAGGCCGCTAGAAGCACAGCAAGTATTAGCCTACCAGTGGTCAACATCACTCATGTTAGGCGCTTTACAGCCACCTACAGGCGCCTGACAGTGGCGACGCAAGCCTCCTCTCTCCTCAGATGAATTTAGGAAAGCCGACAAACAAAAAATGTGTCGAGGAAGAAGGGCGCCATATTGGACTCGAGCGCTGAGCCGAAATAGTGCTCTATTTCTCTCAAAATCTGGGCAGATTTAGAGTATTAAATTGGTTTTTAGACGTGCAGGATGCATGGAATTCAGAACCATGTTTTATCTGAGTTCGAGTGATATTAAACAGTAAAAAAGGAATGAATTGAGGCCACTAGGGCGTTTATGGTATTCTTTCTTCTGTTATATGGCTAAATTATATCATTTCATAATTTTATTTTCTATTATCTCCACTCCCCTTGCAAACACCTCACCGGTGGCTCCAACATTCCAAGTGTTCTGCAGCCTCGAATGTCGTTCGCTGATTGGTTCAGGGCCTATCAATCATGTCTTTAGCCGCACCCCTCCCCCCATTCAACCACTCGCCTCTCTGTTCCTGTGTGTTTACTACACTGCCGCGCACAGGGAGACACTCGCCTTCTTTACATGCACTGAACTCACCACTGAATAAAACAGTTTCTAGTTGTGTTTGTACGAGATTCTCCAAGAATTCAACATGCCCAAGAGAAAGGTACGTATTCTGCTAATGATTTAGATGGGTCTACGAAGTAGACAGCTATTGATACCATGCAAATGATTATGAAGCCATCCTTCTCAACCATTACTTAATTATAACCTAATTTCCTCGACAAATATATCGACGGTATTTTGAGAGTATTTTCTAGAAATAATATATATTTTTTGTACGTTTGAATGAATATTTTCCTGCACACAAGAGGGCTGCAACCTCTGTTTTTCTCCTATGAGCCGCTGTCCTTTGGGGAGTCAGAAGTCTCTTTCGGTCTCCATGCAGTTAAAGCACAAGCAGCAGCCATGCTTTGCAGCCCAAGTCTTCTTTCGTCGCCGACCTCTCGAGAACAAACGGTTCAGTTAACGTCAAATGCCCCCCATTCTGCCCAAAACTGCTTTGAGAAAACCCATTGGTATCTCTAGTTAGTATTACGAATGTAAAAATCTGTCTTCGTCGTCGTATTTCGATAAAATCTTATATTTTTTCTCTTTGTTCGTGGTCCCTAATGGCTGCGATGGCGTCCTTTAACCGCCTGGTGGTGCTATAGAGCTTTGTCTGAGCTCCTCCCCCTTGCCTAAACCCTCCCGCGCGAGTTTTCAAAAGGAGATCCATTAAATGAGAGAGAGATGAAGTAAGAAAGGAAGGTGAAGACTTAAGGACCTCTAGATCTGGTCTCACATGTTAAAGTGATTATGGTCTTTAAATATACTTCAACATTATTATCACAATGTAATAAACCAAGTATTTCTTGCCATAAAACTAGATATTTTCCAAGTTATATACCATTTTCATCTGATTTCGAAAAGTTTTTGTAAGGCCTTTACATTTGTTCATAATATGCCATTTTAGCACCTTAAGAAGGTTTGTCATCACTACAGTGGCCTATTATGTCCACGCAATGAAATAATCCAAATTGTCTCTTTTTTTAACCTATGAATCTGTCTTTTTGATCAACAGGGAGGAGATGGGGACATTAAGGAGGAGGTAAGATGGCCGCATATCTAACAACTTCCCTAAGATCTTTATTAGTTTAAAATAATCAGAATTCAACAAATTGGATAAGATATTGTTGTTTAGTTGGGGTCACACAGACTCATTACGTGTAATTATGATATAATATATGCCAAACTGCTTCATGCATGTTTGTGTAGTTGTAACAAAGTTCTAATAAAGTTGTAATTATGTTTTATACCTACTGTTTCAGCCCCAGAGGAGATCCCTTCGGTTATCAGCGGTAGGAAACATATCTCTGCCAGAAATACATCCCCAAAACTAAAATGCCACACTAACAAACAGATTATAATAATGTATAACTCGAAACAAAGTTGTAGCACACATAAACAGCTAAACAATAGATAACTAAGTATTTAAACAGCTATAAAATCTGTTTTTGAAGTGTAAAACATCTTATTACATTCAAATATACCTGTGAACATTAAAAAATGGCTAAACATGACTTTTACACACACATAATCTGATATATGATTAATATAAGCACTGTAATAACATCAGTAGTAGGTAATTGCCTCTGAAATTTGTAGAGATTAATCACCATACTCTTACTTACACATTTATGCAGATCACTTATCAGCTAATTCAACCAATACACCCCTTATTATAAGTTACTGATGAAGTTACACTATTAATAAATAATACATACATAAAATATCTTCTGTAAGTCTGATATAGGTAAGGTTGCTCTAAAATGTATGATTAATATGTCTGGACAGTATTACAGAGGATTTACATCTAAACAACACACAAGTGATTTAAAAGCAGTTATAGTTTTGGGTCTGTCAATCAGTTTCTGGTACTGTGATGATGTAGTGTTCAGGAGTTATCATCATATCTGTTAACCATCTCCATAGAAGCCAGTCCCTCCTAAACCGGAGCCAAAGGCCAAGAAGGCAGCCAAGGTAAGAATACAGATAACATCACCTCCTGACCCCTGAAGGTTAACTCCCTGGGTTAGTCTCTCACATGTGCAAGGATAATTTTCTGTGGTTTCAGTATTGACATGTTCTGTGCCCCCCCCCCCTTGCAGAAAGAGAAGGTAGTGAACGACAAGAAGGAGGACAAGAAGACCAAGAGCAAGGCGAAGGAGAACGCAGAGGCAGAGGCCAACGAGGAGAACCACTCTGAGAATGGAGAGGCCAAGACCAACGAGGTACTACACGCACACACACATTATAGACATTTACATTTAGTCATTTAGCAGACGCTCTTATCCAGAGCGACTTACAGTAAGTACAGGGACATTCTCCCCCGAGGCAAGTAGGGTGAAGTGCCTTGCCCAAGGACACAACGTCAGTCGGCATGACCGGGAATCGAACTGGCAACCTTCGGATTACTAGCCCGATTCCCTCACCACTTAGCCACCTGACTTCTATAGACAGAAGAAAGTAATCTAGAAAGCATTAGGAGCAGACTACTTAAATAATTGGTTGGTGGAGACCAGCAAGGGAGGTGTATAACTTTTGGATGGGCACAAATCAGCAAAATCTCCAGATATGAGACTCAAGACCATCTGAAAACCCCTGATTACAGATTTCTAGGGACCTAGTGTAGTCTTATCCTACAGAGTACAGCAGAACAAAAGGCACGTTTCAGTAGAGCGCCATACCAAAGGTGTGTGAGGCGAGGCGCTCCATGTGAAGTTGTAGCATAGGTTGATCGATGTCTGACACTCCTCTCTCTGGCAGCGAGAACGCACAGTCCAGGCTGTGTTTGGTGCCGTGTACTGACGTGTTTCACCCTTGTCCCCATCCCACAGGTGGAGGCAGCTCCGGAGGCAGAGAAAGAAGAGGCCAAGCCTGAGTAGCAACACTGCCGCGCCCCTCCACCCTCCCCAGCCCAAAACCCTCCAACCCCTGCCCCCCCTCAGTCCAGCCAGCCCCCCCCCCCCCCCGCCTCAGTCTCTCACGTGGTTTCCCTCCAAGGCGTATTGTTAACAGAGGAATATTTTTATCAATGATTTTATAAGTATCCGTACAGATTTTTAGCACAAACGCAACGCTGAATAACGGAAGCACCTTGCAGATTTGCAGTGGTCATATCAAAGTGTCTGCAAGCAAGACGAACACACTAAAATCTTTTTTAAATGGCATTTCATGATTGTTGAAGGCTTGTTTGGTGTAGGAAGTGAGTCCCCCCCACCCCACCCCTCCTTCCCTCCTCCCCACCCCCCTGATTGGCTTAGTTGTGAGTTGTGTGTTCTTGTCCCCTCTTCCCGGTTCCCTATGTGCCCCCACCTTATTTGTGTGTTATTAACGGTTCACCCATAAATATGGCTGATTCTTTTTTTGACCTCTATATGTGCAGTGAGTTCCCTTCGCTTATGTCTCTTGTTCCTGTTTTTTTTTTTCATTGAATCATGTTAAAAGCATGTTGAAGCGTGTTGTCCATAAGAAAGAGGAAGACGAACATGTGAAACATTCCGGGAACAGCGACACGTCCAACCTGTCTCCTAGACCCTGCCGACTGACAACCCGCTCCGTCTAAAACAGCCCCCTACCCCCCCCCCCCCCACTCCACCATCGATCTATGCTGTCCGTTCAGCTTTTCTAAACAACTCTGGTTTTTTTAAGATGAATTTGGAACCTTCTCTTGACGAATTGCAGGTGTCTGATCCCTTCTCTTATGTTCTGGAGTTCTCTTAATAAAAGAAGTCCTGGGAATTTTCCTCAAACCGCTCGTGATTTGAGTCTTTTTGTTGTTGTTGTTTTGTGCCGGCATTGGTCCTTGTGTGGCTTCTCCGTCTTCTAAGACTGCATCTTCACAACACTGGTCAGATAAACGCACACACATACTCTACATTCTTCAAAGAATGTAAACTGGCTAAAGAAAAGTTTCGAAAATGGAGTCTGCAGATAGTCATACCTGAGATGGTGTTGCATCAATGTAATCTACGGGTTTGTGAGGCTGTACCGACTGGCAACAGCTTGTCTTCAATAAAGACAGAATCTACAAGGGATGGAGGCTGTAGAGAGGACTGCCAGGTTGGCATGGTGGTAAGTGTGGATAAAAAAGCATACACTGCAGCCCAATGGAGTGGTTGCCAGTGCTAGTGAAAGGCCTTGTGGGATCCACACTGCCCTGCCTGGGCTACTACCCCCCTTTCTGCCCAAGCCCCCCCCTCACACACACACACAAAGACAACTAAGGAAGTGGAGCGTGAGCACCATGACCCACTTTGATTTCACACACCCATACACACACACAAGGTCACTCTATGGCCATCAGAGACCAGCTCCAGACATCACCCCAAAATATGCCTCCAGAGGAAGCGTGGGCTCTTGAGCCGATGTGGAAGAGAATTAAATGGAGCTAAAGAGCTGGTTTGTGTGTGTGTGTGAGAGAGAAAGAGAGAGAGTCATACAACCTTGCTGCGCCTCTATATTGATAGGGAGCTTTGTGTTTGTGCAGTCGCCCCCATCATTAGTCTCATTCCTCCTTTCATCTTCTGTCTGCTTTGAAGGAGTGTTACTGATACATGCGCACGACTGTCCGTGAGTTTTTACGAGCTAAACAGTAACCATCATTTCTGTCTAGATGTTGTGGAGTAGGCTTAATGATTTTGACTTTACATCAGAGGCGCAGGTGTCCCTCAAACACAGGACCTGGTCTAAACTCCCACGTATAAACTTAATAAAGCTTATAATCATGAGCTAGAAAAGCTTCTCTTAGCCATGTAGAACGTTTTTATTCACTATGATGAGACATCTTGACAGTCAACCTCCTCATGGTGACAGCAGTCAATCTATATCCCCTCCAAAAGATGTTCTGTAAGGTCATTTCTAACCTTGACACAACAGGGCAGGTTTCATTTTAAGTAATTATCCACAGCTGGTCTGAATTCAGTGATATGAGATAAAATATACAGAAGTAAGGAAAAAGGACGGATGCATTTTTTCAATTCAAACCGGGCCCAGGGCTCAATATGAGAGCAGTCTCCATTTTGTGAGGATTTATTTTGGCATGCTGTTTCACTGTACAGCCTCTAGATGTCAGGAGTGTGCTTTGTACGCTACGGCCCTGCTATTTTGAGTCCTGGCGAGCTCCGTCAGTGAGTTAGATAACTACTCCCTCGCTCACTTCCATTCAATACAGCTTCATTCACTCTATAAGTGACTCTCCAATGACTATAATGAGCAAGTTGATATATCCTGCTCGATATAGGTCTTGAAGTGAACAGGGTGCGTGCTGAAGAGTAGTGAGATGTGAGAGGGGTTGATGACTCTGAAAAACAGGGAGGACATTGATTAGCCAGGCGTAAAGTATATCAGACAATGTAACACATCCATGTCTCCTAAACACTTTAATCTTTGCTGAGAGCTTACCGAATTCATATTTCCCTCTCCTATTGATGCGTCCATTCATCCAGCCACCCAACCATCAGCCCATCTATTCATCTATGATCAGGTCTATAATCAACGCTCACTTTATTCTGTGATGCTGAGATTCAAACGCCTACTCGGCTCGTCTCATCCCTCACACAGAAAAGCAGATAAACCACTGTAATGTCTGCCTGCCTGCCTGCCTGCCTGCCTGTCTGTCTGTCTGCCAGTCTGTCTGTCCATCTGCCTGCC
Source organism: Osmerus eperlanus (assembly GCF_963692335.1). NCBI lineage: Eukaryota > Metazoa > Chordata > Actinopteri > Osmeriformes > Osmeridae > Osmerus > Osmerus eperlanus. Next base: position 9,877,463 of record NC_085030.1, on the reverse strand, counting down.
TGTCTGTCTGTCCATCTGTCTGTCTGCCCATCTGTCTGTCTGTCCATCTGCCTGTCTGCCTGTCTGTCTGTACAGATGTATATGTACAGATATATGTATGTGTACGACTTTTTCTCTATCTCTCTTTATCTCTCTCTTTCCCTCTCTATTTACTTCCTTCTCTCAGGCTGAGTCACCACAGTGCGCATCCTCCCCTCCCTTCTCACATACACACGGTCGTGTACTTTATAACTATGTTGTTTTGATTTCATGTTTCTATAAAAAATAATGTATTTTTAGAACCCACTGTTCAATGTTCCTGTCTTCTAGAGGAGAAAGGGGTGTTGAGAACGAGGCTGACCTTTGATGAAGAAATGACTTCATCACTGCCACTGTCCTGAACAAGGTCATTCCATTGCCACGGTTACCAGCATCTGCTGTCACCCTGGTGTTTCATGCTTAAGGAAACAAGCACACATACCACCTCCTAAGTACTGATGAGGTGTAGTCACGTTGAAGTGGTACACATGCACTAATATCTCATGTCTTCAACTCCATCTGAGGTCTAAGTCATGTAGAGAGGAGGGGGAGAAACAAGGAGAAGGAGAGTGTGCTGGAGGAGACGAGGAAAGAGAGGTGGACTAGAAGAGGGGTGAACTAGAAGAGGGGTGGACTAGAAGAGGGGTGGACTAGAAGAGAGGTGGACTAGAAGAGGGGTGGACTAGAAGAGAGGTGGACTAGAAGAGGGGTGGACTAGAAGAGGGGTGGACTAGAAGAGAGGTGGACTAGAAGAGAGGTGGACTAGAAGAGGGGTGGACTAGAAGAGAGGTGGACTAGAAGAGGGGTGGACTAGAAGAGGGGTGGACTAGAAGAGAGGTGGACTAGAAGAGGGGTGGACTAGAAGAGAGGTGGACTAGAAGAGGGGTGGACTAGAAGAGGGGTGGACTAGAAGAGAGGTGGACTAGAAGAGAGGTGGACTAGAAGAGGGGTGGACTAGAAGAGGGGTGGACTAGAAGAGAGGTGGACTAGAAGAGGGGTGGACTAGAAGAGAGGTGGACTAGAAGAGGGGTGGACTAGAAGAGAGGTGGACTAGAAGAGGGGTGGACTAGAAGAGGGGTGGACTAGAAGAGAGGTGGACTAGAAGAGGGGTGGACTAGAAGAGGGGTGGACTAGAAGAGGGGTGGACTAGAAGAGAGGTGGACTAGAAGAGGGGTGGACTAGAAGAGGGGTGGACTAGAAGAGGGGTGGACTAGAAGAGAGGTGGACTAGAAGAGGGGTGGACTAGAAGAGGGGTGGACTAGAAGAGAGGTGGACTAGAAGAGGGGTGGACTAGAAGAGGGGTGGACTAGAAGAGGGGTGGACTAGAAGAGAGGTGGACTAGAAGAGGGGTGGACTAGAAGAGGGGTGGACTAGAAGAGAGGTGGACTAGAAGAGGGGTGGACTAGAAGAGGGGTGGACTAGAAGAGAGATGGACTAGAAGAGGGGTGGACTAGAAGAGAGGTGGACTAGAAGAGAGGTGGACTAGAAGAGGGGTGGACTAGAAGAGGGGTGGACTAGAAGAGAGGTGGACTAGAAGAGGGGTGGACTAGAAGAGGGGTGGACTAGAAGAGAGGTGGACTAGAAGAGGGGTGGACTAGAAGAGAGGTGGACTAGAAGAGAGGTGGACTAGAAGAGGGGTGGACTAGAAGAGGGGTGGACTAGAAGAGAGGTGGACTAGAAGAGGGGTGGACTAGAAGAGGGGTGGAGGGCAGGAAATATTGGGGCAGGGGTTATTCTAGGAGGAGGTAGAAGATGGAGAACGGATAAGGATTGGGAGGAAGGGTGAGAGGAGGAGGAAAAGGAAGAAGTGTTAGGGGAGTGGGGGATTATGGGGAGAGAGTGAGTCTGTAGGGAAAAGGAGGACGAGCCAAAGGAGGAGCAGATGGTTGGAGGAGAACAAAGGAGTGACGGATTATGGGGATAAAGAGAGATTCCTTACAAAAGAGGAAGAGGAGGAGGAAAGGAGAGGGTAGAGGGGGAGGAGGAGGAGGAGAGGGTGGAGGGGGAGGAGGAGCGGAGAGGGTGGAGGTGGAGGAGGAGGAGAGGAGAGGGTGGAGGGGGAGGAGGAGGAGAGGAGAGGGGGAGGAGGAGGAGAGGGTGGAAGGGGAGGAGGAGAAGAACGGAGAAGGTTGTGGATGGGAATTTGGTCTTTCTGCCACGCAGACGAGAGATGGAAACAAGTGGGCGTCTGTGACGTCAATCAGCACAAATACACACAAATACACACACACCCCTCCTCTTTTCAGCTCCCTGCTGATCAGCACACCGCTGGTAGCAGAAGCAAACACATAAAGACACACACACAGACACACACACACACACACAAACACACACAGACACACACTCAAAGACACACATACAAATACACACACACACGCACAAACACAACCTATCTCTCCTCTCTTTCTTTGACTCGCATCCCACTTCTATTGCAGATTTGAGTGTGTGTGTTTAAGCTCACATGCAACCAGTCTCACTGACGTATCACACCAAGCGTTGTTTGCATAGTTAATGATTTGACCTCTTGGTGACTCTGGTGCAGTGATGCACCACCAGACTCCGTCAGAGCCACTGTGAGGGAAACTTCACACTGTCTACTGTACTAAGCGTGAATTTGTGCAACCTAGTGAGCATTCTAGAAGTGTTGCAAGATAATCACCCATCCTGTTTTTGGTCGAATAAATTATGAGGTTTTATTCTTGGAAAAAGTGGTGACGACACCTGATGACGAGAAAACTATTTTTGACACATACTGCTGCATAATTTCAATGCTAAAGAGTGTATTAACGGGAGCGGTAATCGTGCATTAATATGCGGGCAGGAGAGGAAAGGTGTGGCGGGACTGAACACAGTGGCGGTGTTGCGGCAGAGACTCGCCTTACTAATTGCTGTCCTCCACTCTCCCCCTCTCTCCACCCTCCCCCTCTCTCCCCCTCTCTCCACCCTCCCCCTCTCTCCCCCTCTCTCCACCCTCCCCCTCTCTCCACCCTCCTCCTCTCTCCCCCTCTCTCCACCCTCCCCCTCTCTCCCCCTCTCTCCACCCTCCTCCTCTCTCCCCCTCTCTCCACCCTCCCCCTCTCTCCCCCTCTCTCCACCCTCCCCCTCTCTCCACCCTCCCCCTCTCTCCCCCTCTCTCCACCCTCCTCCTCTCTCCCCCTCTCTCCACCCTCCCCCTCTCTCCCCCTCTCTCCACCCTCCCCCTCTCTCCACCCTCCCCCTCTCTCCCCCTCTCTCCACCCTCCCCCTCTCTCCACCCTCCCCCTCTTTCCCCCTCTCTCCACCCTCCCCCTCTCTCCCCCACCTTTTTTTATGTCTTTCTTGGCTGCTTCTTGTAAAAATGTCTTCTTCTTTCCTGTAATTTTTACCCTTCTGCATCTTGGCCTGGGAGAAGACTGAGTCATGCCGGGTTTGGAGATGGGGAGGGAAGTGGGGGGGTTTTGGGGTAGTCTGGGGTGTGTGCGTGTCTGTGTGGGGGTGTGTGTGTGTGGGGGGGGGGGAAGTGTTATTTGATACAGAGATGCAGGCATGTGGGATGGTGCTTTGCTGCAGGTAGGATCCTGTGTGTGTGTGTGTGTGTGTGTGTGTGTGTTTGTGTGTGTGGGTGTGTGTGACTATCAACTTTTGATATATTTCCTGCCTATCAACTATTGTTTGATAGGCAGGAAAGATGAGGAGGGGTGGATGGAGGAAGGAGGAGGAGGTTGTGGAGGGAGGAAGAGGTAAGGAGGGACGGTGTTGAGGGGGAGCAGAGAATGAAGGGATGGAGAACAGAGTGAGAAGAGGGGGAGGACAGAGGTGTAATGGGTGAGGGAGAGAGGTGGGAGTGATGATGAGCAAAAAGGGCAGGAGAGGGAAGGATGGATGGACGAGAAGGCTTTTCATTAAACTAAGAGATGATTGGTGTACATTTACATTTATTCATTTAGCAGACGCTCTTATCCAGAGCGACTTACAGTAAGTACAGGGACATTCTCCCCGAGGCAAGTAGGGTGAAGTGCCTTGCCCAAGGACACAACGTCATTTGACACAGCCGGGAATCGAACCAACAACCTTCAGATTACTAGCCCGATTCCCTAACCACTCAGCCACCTGACTCCCTAGGTGTAGACGAAGATGTGATGTAGGGGGAGTAACATGCTGGATGGCGGGGGCTGGGAGAGGTTAAAGGTCAAGAGGATATGAGCTGGGGTGGGGTGGACGAGAGGTCGACGGAGGAGATGGAGATGAGGTGCAGTGACGTGCATGCTTGTTTCCTCCACAGAGCCAATCCGATCTGTTAATGGTGACTCACCTGATTGGATAAAGGTCCGATAACTGACAATTAGCCCACCATCCACCCTATAGACATTTCCCACCCCCAACACACACATCCTTCCCCTTGGGCCTATATGAGTAATATGTTGAGCTATGGACTCACTTCCTCCATCCAGACAGGAAGTGCTTGTCCAGTACGTTCCAGTCAGGATTAATTAATAAAGGAGTCCTGCTTAGTGAGTCGTCAGTTGTACATAGGCTTCTTCAAACGGAATGGATTAGCTAGGTCACTGGATCCAACACATACACCCATACACACATCCACCAGCCGTAACTAGTGCTGCAGCTTTATGAGTCAGTTGGCTGAAAGCTGTAAATGCTGTGTAACAGTTATAGCAGTCAACAGATATCCCCCCAGGTTTCCTCAGAGCTACTTTGGGCATTGAAGGTAAGGAGCACCTTGACCTCCACTTCAATATATATGCATATACAGATTTTGTACATATATAAGCACACACATCTGAGCAAGAAATGCCCCATCAAAGGGAGCTTTTGAACAACCCACGCAATATCCCGATTTATTTTTACTTCATTCCAGCTTGTCCTCACATTAAAAGATGGATTTAAAAAGATGGATTTAAATAAAGAATCTCAGTGTTAATTTTCTCTTGTGCTGTCAATTGAGCATCAGGTGGAGTACGCTTAGGTGCAAAGAGGGGATGCTATTAGGGAAATTGCTCTGTGTGTGAATGTGTTTGTACGTGTGTTTGTGTGTGTGTGTGTGTTCTCTGACGTCACTACTGCCGTCACTGCAGCCACCTCAGAGTGACTCCCCTGTGACTGAGGGCCTGACAACTCCCCCCCCTGCCACCCCCTTCTCACGCTCCCTATACACCCCTCCCTCCCCCTGTCTATCCTCCTTTCTCCCACCGCCTTCCCCTCTAACCTGAAACTGCTCCTCGGTCTTCCTCTCTTCCTATCTCCCTTGCTGCGTCTCTCTCACTTCCTGCTTCCATGTCCCCTACTCTTTCATTTTGCCCTCCTTTAGTCTCACCCTCCTCTCTCTCCGTCGCTCCCCCTCTCTGTGTCTCTCGCTCCCTGCCGTCTTCACTCATGTTCTCTCCGCGGCTCGTCAGTCTCTGCGTCTCCATGGGAACCTGGAGTGGACAAGAGGCTGGGTCGTCTGCGTGCTACAGATACAGACCCCGCCAGAACACGTGGACACAGGCACGCTGTAACCTATCACACACACACACGCACGCTCACCGTAGCCAGACTAGTTTGAATCCACGCAATCTTTCACACACACGTAAGCAAACGTGTCTCTTTTGTTGTGGAAACCTACAATCCAGCATTGCTGGTGTTACACTGTAATGGTTTAATACAGGTCCGAAACGCTGCCCACACAGACACACACGTGCATGTGTGTGCCGCCACACACACCACACACACACACACCCCCTGCTGCATCTCGCCCCTGGTTTAATCGGGGGTGTGAAGTGGAGCCGAAGAGAGGGGATGGAGGAAGGAGGGGTGGAGGAAGGTGGAAAGAGAGGGAGGAGGGGTGGAGGGAGGGATGGAGTGAAGGGGAATGTGGTAGTCAGACAATATCATTTCATTACTGTGACTCCATCAATTACCAAGTGTCTGAGTGAACCACCTGATGCCTTTGATTTGATGCCAGTTTTGACACACACACACACACACACACACACAACACAGACACAAGCATTCTTTTTGTCACAAACACACAAACACAATCTGTCTCCTACTGTCTCTTTCACCCCCCTCCCCCCTACACACACACACACACACATAGACACTCAAACATAGCAAGATCCTGTTTCACAGCACATCCTGTGTGTCACGACAAATGTGAAGGACAGGTAGATGATTTTGAAGGGCCCTGGTGTCACCAAGCTATTTCCCAGCTTGGCCCCATACCCAGGCCCTTTGTAATTGGGGAGCTATGTCTCATCAGGACTCTTAACTCTGTCACAGACATACGCAAATTCAGAGAGAGGAGGAAGAACAGAGGAGGGGAGGGAGGGGGATTAGCTACACAGACCTCAGGGAAAGCGCTAAGGGGGTGGAGAAAGAGGAGAGAAATAAATAAAGGGAGGTGTAGAGGGAGAGAAAGAGAGAGTGAGAGAGAGTGAGAGAGAGAGAGAGAGAGAGGGGAAAGGTTATAGTGGATAGTTCTTGAGGGTGCAGAAGTGAGGGCTGAGGTGTTTGTGGGCAGCCTCTGGAATGATATTCATCAAGCTAGGCTGTTTGTGAGTTTTTTTGTTGTTGTCATTTTATTTAGTAAATGTACATGAATAAGCAACCACAAAGGACTACATGAGATAAGATAGGACATCAAAACAGTCAGTCGACAACTGACACCCCCACCCACCTCCCTCCCCCCACCCCCACCTCCCTCCCCCCACCCACCTCCCCATACCCCCACCTCCCTCCCCCCACCCCCACCTCCCTCCTCATACCCCCACCCACCTCCCCATAGCCCCACCTCCCTCCCCCCACCTACCTTCCCATACGCCCACCTCCCTCCCCATACCTCCCTTCCCATACCCCCACCTCCCTCCCCATACCTCCCTTCCCATGCCCCCACCTCCCTCCCCATACCCCAGTGCAATAATACAGGCATGCTGATGTCTCTCATTTAGGCACTTGAGTTTCCTCCTAGGCCATCTTTGGTCACAGTCATTTTATGAGGGCTTCCGAGTGGATATGAATCTTGTATTTTTTCTCTTCTTTCTCTGTGGTTTCAGACTAGTTCCGTGAGTGTGTGTGTGTTCTGACAGGTTTGGTTTTACATATCTTATCAGGCCTTAGAGATGACCAAACGATGACCAAAACCTGACCACATCATGGGTGGTCACTTGACTGACCTCTTAACAAGTCAACATTTGCACAGTAAGTCAAAACACAGTAACACTAGCTTATACATCACATTATACCCAAGACTCCACAAGAAATATGACATTACTCACATGATTCACCTGAAAACAATACCCTATCGTGCATTGGTGTACAATATCCAGTATTCAGTCATCTGTACAGTGTATTGCAAAGACATCGTGATTTTGTTTTAGTTTGTGTGACTGACTTTATATTAATTTACTTATTTCTCTGAAAGTCTTGTAAAAATAGATTGATTTGTCCTACCGACCTTTGACTAAGTTATAAAAAAGCTTCTGAACCTGTTTCTGGTTGTTTAAATTATGGATGTACATGTTATAATGTATGAATTGCAAAAACCGTGTGTGTCTGTGTCTATGTCTGTGTGTGCAACACTAAATGCCATTAACCTTCTTAGGCAGCCCATGTGGCACCCCCGCTGGTAGATTAATACTGTATATAATTATCCTCTTAATCTTTTTGCATTTCACAAACACTAATCCAGCTACACACACCCCTTTAGGTAAGATTTGGGAGCTAAGTCCTCACATAGTATTTGGCAGTGGGGAGAAACAGTCCTCGTTACCCATGCAAAATATTGAAAGATCCAACAACAGGCCACTTTCGCACTCAGAACAAACTTGTTTAGAACAACACAATAAGAACATGGAAATATTGAACACGGATTCTTGAGTCTGGAAGAGATAGAGCTTTGTGTGTGTGAGCACAATATGGGTGCATTCGACTGTGTAGCGGAGAAACAGTGTGTGTGTGTGTGTGTGTGTGTGTGTATCTCTCCCTGCCTGTGCTTGTGTATCAACTGTGCACCCGTTTCCCAGGGAGACCGGGAGCCAAGGTGTGACTCATACATTCATCACAGAATGTCTTCAATATCAGGAGAATTATTATTTTGCCACAAAGGGTGGATAATTACCTATAATCATACCACAGACCTCACACAGACGGAGCTGCTATGTGTGTGTGGAAAAAGACCTACATGATATATTAGTGTTGGTCTAGGTCTAGGTCAGTGTTGGTGGTTTTTACACAGTGTGTCCTTTGCTAGACCAGGCCAGTCTGTGTGTGTAGATGTAAAGGATAGGGCTGGTACAGTAGGGTCGAACCTCCCTGTGGTATATAGTAGCTGCAGTAGCTTGGCTCGGCAATGTAGGAGGCGCTGTGCTCGGCCAGGTATGGCGCGGGCTGGTAATAGCAGGTCACATGGTCCGTGTTGGGGATAATGTTCTGTTCTCCCAGAACCCTCAGCGCCAGCACCGTGATCATGTTGAGCGTCTGCCGCCTCTCGTGTCCCATCAGGCACACCGTGCTGTCGTCGACGACGCGCCGCAGGGTCATCAGGTACTGATACTTGCTCCGCTCCTCGCCGATGAAGTGATTCCTCAGGTAGGACAGGATCTTCCTCTGCTGTTCCTGCACGTCAGGGAAGTCGATGAAGAAGCGCGAACACATGTAGCGCTCCAGCGTCTTGATCTGGGTCTCGCTGGCCGGGCGGTAGTCTCTCACCAGCAGGTTGCTGTACTTGAGCAGACCCCCACCCCGGATCTCCTCCGGGTTCCGTGTGGCAATCAGCCGGTACCTCAGGTGATCCATGGCGGCCTCAAAGTCCCCATACATGCTCTCTGCCAGGACCTCCACGACGGGCAAGCCACTGGAGGTGCGAGGGATGGTTTTCTGCACAGGCGTGTTTCCGGATGCCTTTGGGGCCTTGCTGTCCACTCCAGACACCTCTGTGGAAGCTGAATCATGTGTCCTACCTGGTAGATGGGCCAACTGAGCCAGGGGGACTGAGGAGGGGTTGAAAGTGGCAGGTGTGAATGAGGCAGTCTTTAAGGCCTGGGGGGAAGGCAGGGCCTTTAGGGACATACTATCTACTATCAGGGTGTCCTGTCGAGGCAGGTTTGGCTGAGAGGATGGCTGTGACAGCTGTCTCTCAGTCCCTGTGTTCTCTGACGAAGGCTCCGGGGTTGAAGACAGGGAAACACAGGGTATAGATTCCACTGTGTGTGCCGGCTGAGCGAAGGAGAGTGGAGGAGAGGGGGAGAGGGAGAAGGCTGGAGAGGACGGAGAGAGGGGAGGAGAGGGAGGGGAGGGGCAAGAAGGGGTGGGGGGAAGAGAAGGAGGAGAAAATTGAAGGAGAGAAGGGGAAAGGGAGAGAGGGGGAGGAGAAAGGGAGAGAGGAGGTGGGGAGAGACGGAAGGGTGATGTAGGGCAGATGGGAGGAGGGGTGAGGGAGAAAGGAGAGGGGCCAAAGCTGGAGGAGTGAGGAGGACTGGGGGGAGGAGGGGTGACACTGATAGGAGGTGGGGTAAAACAGAGAGGAGGAGAAACAAGGGGAGGAGGAGGGCTACGGGTAGGGGGAGGTGTACGAGGAGGACTCTGGTCGGTGATTGGCTTGAGGGAGGGAGGAGGTGCAATGCAGAAGGCAGGAGGGGGAAGGGAAAGGGAAGGAGGAGCGAGGCTGAGGGGGGGAGGAGAGAGGCAGAAGGGAGGAGGGGTGAGGGAGAGCGGAGGAGGAGTGAGGCAGAGAGGAGGAGGGGCGTCAAGGCTTGTCAATCGCACCTGGGTCTCGTGCTGTGTGACATGAATTACAGGTTTCACTCTGCTGGGGGATGAAGATGACTCCTCGGACAACTGAATGTAGATGTCTCCATCATCATCATCATCATCATCATCATCATCATCATCATCATCATCATCATCATCATCATCATCATCTGCCTCCAAGGTGGGTGTATGAGTAGTAGTGTCAGAGTGTGTGGTGGTGCCTGTGTGGCTAATATAAGTGTTTGTGAGCATGTTTAATAAGTCAGGGGGTTCTGACTGCAGTGTTCCCTCTGAAGCATTGCCTGAGGGCTCAGAATGGTTCTCTGTCACAGACGAGTCACCAATCATCTGGGCGGAGTCTGACTCGGAGTCTGAGATCTTAGATGATTGTATCTCTGATGACAGATCTCTGAGGACCTGAGAGATTGAGGTAACATGTAGTGCTGCAGCATTCAGGTCCAGAGTTGGTTGTGGGCAAGTGTTGGTGTTAGGTTCAGTTGTAGGATTAGGATCAGGAGTGAGGATAGGGTCAGGAGTAGAGCTAGTGTTAGAATCAGGTTTAGGAATAGGGTTAGGGTCAGGGTTGGAGTTTATGGTAGGGTTAGGGTCAGTGTTGGAGTCTATGGCAGGGTTAGGGTCAGTGTTGGAGTTTATGGTAGGGTTAGGGTCAGTGTTGGAGTCTGGGATAGGATTAGGATTAACCTGAGAGGTTAAGGCAATATTTGTTGTGGATTGTGGATCAGGGACAGCACTGCGGTCAGTGTTAGGTAAAAGGTCATGGTTGCCGTGAGGATCTGTTGCTGTGGCAGGGTTAGGGGCAGAGTTGGCTGGGATAGCGTCAGGGTTGGGATCAAAGAGAAGAGTTACATCGGGAGATAAAGAATGGTCAGAGTCAGGACTGAAATTAAAGTTGGGCTCAGAGGAGTGGTCAAGGTTATGGACGTTGGCTGGGTCAGGGATAGATGCGATGTTTGGGGATACCTTACGGCACATCCTCCGGGGGGGTTTGGGAGAGGAGTGCTTCAGGACCACCATCTGAGACAGCCTGGGGGCTTTGGAGGGGGGAGGGGAGGGGGACTTCCTCTCCAAGGCTTGGTTGGGCAGGGTATGTGGAGCATCCTGAGGATCGGTTGTGTTTGTTGTATCTAAAGACTTAAGGTCTGTGTGTGTCTCTGTGTCTGTGTGTGTCTCTGTGTCTGTGTGTGTCTCTGTGTCTGTGTGTGTCTCTGTGTCTGTGTGTGTCTCTGTGTCTTTGTGTGTCTCTGTGTCTGTGTTTGTGTCTGTGTCTGTGTGTGTCTCTGGGTCTGTGTGTGTCTCTGGGTCTGTGTGTGCCTCTGTGGCTGTGTGTGTCTCTGGGTCTGTGTGTGTCTCTGTGTCTGTGTGTGTCTCTGGGTCTGTGTGTGTCTCTGGCTCTGTGTGTGTATCTGGGTCTGTGTGTGTCTCTGTGTCTGTGTGTGTATCTGGGTCTGTGTGTGTCTCTGGGTCTGTGTGTGTCTCTGTGTCTGTGTGTGTCTCTGGGCCTGTGTGTGTCTCTGTGTCTTTGTGTGTCTCTGGGTCTGTGTGTGTCTCTGTGTCTTTGTGTGTCTCTGTGTCTGTGTGTGTCTCTGTGTCTGTGTGTGTCTCTGGGTCTTTGTGTGTCTCTGTGTCTTTGTGTGTCTCTGCGTCTGTGTGTGTATCTGTCTTGTTCTGTTCCTCTGCCTCTGAATCATCTGAGTTCTGTGGGATCGTAGACTCAGCTTTGTAGCATGGTCTCTCCTCTGACACATACTCACTGCCCTGCATCTCACAAATGCAGGCACAAGTCTCTGACTGGTTTGGATCTGTTCCCTCACTGGTGACTCTTGTGTCAAGAAGTCCTTCTACTGGTGTCTCTGGTGTCTCTCTGGTATCAGCCCAACACTCAGAAATATCCTGGTCTGAGAGTTCATTCTGGTCTGAGAGTTCTATGTGATCAGACAGGTCTGTCTGTTCTGAGTGTTCTCTGTGGTCTGAGTGTTCTGTCTGAACTAAGAGATCTGACTGGTCTAAGGGTTCCATCTGCTCTGAGTGTTCCATCTGGTCTGAGTGTTCTGGCTGGTCAGAATTTTTCTTCTGGTCCGATAGTTCTGTCTGGTCAGAGTGTTCCGTCTCTTTTGAATGTTTTGTCTGGATGAGAAGTTCAGTCTGGTCTGAGTGTGGTTCCTGGGCTTTGAGTTCCGTCTGGTTTGAGAGTTCTGCCTGGTTTGAGAGTTCTGCCTGGTTTGAGAGTTCCGCCTGGTTTGAGTGTTCTGTCTGGTCTGAGTGTTCTGTCTGGTCTGAGTGTTGTGTCAGGACTTGGATTTCCTTTTGGTCTGAGAGTGGCTTCTGTGCTGTGCATCCTGTCTGCTTTGTGAGCTGTGTCTGGTCTGAGTGCTCCATCTCCATGTCCTTATCCCTGGACTCCACCCTTGAGGTGGGCAAAGACACAGACTCTTTGCTCTGGTTGGCTGAAGACTGCTCCTTAGGCTCCAGTCTATTGGCTGCCTGCAGTGACTCCTCCTCCAGCAGGTAGCATTCCAGCATACGGTCCAAGATGATCTGAAATGAGTCCACGCTGAACTCAAACTGCCGTCTGAGCGTGCTCACAAACTTGAGTTCCAGGTTCTTGCCGCTGTTGTTGGAGAGGGAGATGAGGCTCCAGCGGTCGTGTTCGGTGAAGACCTTGACCATCTTCTGGACATAGGCCTCCTTCATGGTGGAGCTGCTGATCCTCTCTCTGTTCACCCCTGCAGGTAGACACTCCAGCAGGCAGCCCATCACTGTTTCCTTTATCACCTGGGGGCAGGGGCACAAAGCGAAGATCAAGAGGATGAGAGTAATGCAGAAATGGGTTCATCCCTGGATACACATAGCGCTGAAATATTGTTATTATTACCCTGTCTAATGTTGATCTTATAAAACATATAATGTTGCATTGTATTATATAGTATGAATATCATTATTTGATATTGCAATATCTGAGTGTGTAAATCCTTGGGTCCCCGTCGTACCTGAAAGTCTTCCTGCCTCGGAAGCTCCACACCAAAAATGATGTCCAGGTCTTTGTAGCTGGTCCCGTTGTCTCGGACCAGAACATGGCTGGCAGTGGATCCATTCAGACGTACGTCCCTCACGGTGATGCCCTGTGTCTGCAGACGGGTGCGGACCGCCGCAATGATGTCACGGGGCCGCAGCTCCAGTGTTGGGAAATTTCCACGGCCGTGGATGGGAACCACTTCGGACAGAACCTGATCCAGGACCTCCACCTGCTCCGCAGTCAGGTGGTGGAACCGCTGAGCGGTGCTCTGATCCGTCATGCTGTGGGAGAGGATGGGAGGAATGAGGGAGGGAGTGACACATAGAAAGATACAGACGAAGGGAGAGAGACAGGTGGAGAGATAAAGGGAGGAAGGAAAAAAGAGCAAAAGTGTGCATAAGTGACAGATAGAGAGTGAGAAAGAGAGAGAGAGAGAGAGAGAGAGGGGGGGGGGGGAGCCCATCAGAGAGAAATAGGTAAAAAGAGATAATGTTATATAGTTCATGCCTGCTTTATGGTACAGGTTTATGGCAGCTACATACACTGTTGCTTAGCAGCTCATGAGATGGGAATAGTGAACAAACACTCTGTCTGTTTTCTCTATCTCTGATGACTACTTAGACATACAGGAATGAACAAGAACCATCCTGTTCTAGCCTAACCACACTCAGCTCAAAGCGGAGAGCTGAGCATTTTTGTAGAAAAGTCACACTGGTTGGCTTTTAAGTGCCCACAGTCAAACAGAAACAACTTTCCTATCACGGTGCCATTTCTGCTTTATCAACACAAACACGCACGCATACACACACATTCATGATCTCACGGCCCTCAGCTGTCTGTTTATCTGACAGCTTCTCTACGAGCCTTGTGTTGTTGCTGTGGCGAGCAGATTGACAGGAGGATGTGTCAGATTATGTAAATGAGTTTGGCATAAACAACACCCTGCTTAGATTCTCCAAGTTATGTTAATCAGTTAGAGATTCCTAACCAACCAGGGAAGAGTGGATCATAATCATGTTAATCTGTCCTGTTTTGTTATGTATCTTGATAATTCATGTTTTCATACTTGTACCATTTACTTGCTACATGTTTCAAATCTTGGATTACCTACCATAAAACCACGAGGTGGGCGCAGAAATGAATTCAGTGTTATTCACATCACAACAATGAATGTTATCTCCACAGTATAAACTCAACACTTAAGACATGCCTTGGGGGTCTTGTTCACGAGTGAGGGAAGGATGGAGCGTGAGATCGACAGGCGGATCGGTGCCACGTCCGCAGTGATGCGGGCTCTGCATCGGTCCGTCATGGTGAAGAAGGAGCTGAGTCGAAAGGCGAAGCTCTCTATTTACCAGTCGATCTACGTTCCTACCCTCACCTATGGTCACGAACTGTGGGTAGTGACCGAAAGAACGAGATCGGGAATACAAGCGGCCAAAATGAGTTTTCTCCGCAGGGTGTCCGGGCTCTCCCTTAGAGATAGGGTGAGAAGCTCGGTCATCCAGGAGGGGCTCAGAGTAGAACCGCTGCTCCTCCGCGTCGAGAGGGGCCAGTTGAGGTGGCTCGGGCATCTGATAAGGATGCCTCCTGGACGCCTCCCTGGTGAGGTGTTCTGGGCACGTCCCACTGGGAAGAGGCCCCGGGGAAGACCCAGGACACGCTGGAGGGACTATGTCTCTTGGCTGGCCTGTGAACGCCTCGGGGTCCCCCAGGAAGAGCTGGTGGAAGTGGCAGGGGAGAGGGAAGTCTGGGCCTCCATGCTTAGGTTGCTGCCCCCGCGACCCGACCCCCGGACAAGCGGAAGATGATGGATGGATGGACTTAAGAGATGCACTAAGTGGCGCAGAAAGTATGAGGGGAGACAGAACGAGGTTGTGTTTATGGCTTGTGTTCTTTCCAGGGGAGTAAGGGTTAAGCAGAGTGACTCATCGCAGGCAAAATGGATTAATCACACCAATGTCAATAATTAAAGACACATGTGTCTGTGCTTAACCCTATGCTGCACATGTATGTACAACATCATCAATATCACTCCTACGCACTTTCAATGCTTGTGTGCACACATGTATATCCTTTCATGTCTACTTTGTCACACACACTCCTTCTCATACCCTCTCATTCTCTAATCTCTCTTTGCTGTACATTAACACACACAGGCAAACTCAGTGGTCTGCCAGTGCACATATCAAGGCTTCCAGTCCAGATGAGTAATCATTCTAATGAAAGCTATTGTGATATGCTATCAGCTGAATTTTCCTGTCTAAATGCTCTGTCACTCATACATGTCACCTATCTCCTCCACACTCACAGGCACACACGCACACACACACACACACACACACACACACAAACACACACACACGCACACACACACACACACACACACAAACACACACACACACACACACACAGACAAACACACACACGCACACACACAAACACACACGCACGCACACGCACACACACAAACACACACACATACACACAGCCTGTTAGCCTTGTCTGTCCATCTCCATCTATCAGATTAGACAGTAACCAACCCGGTGGCAGTTGGCACGGAGTGTGTTTGGTAATACGATTGTGTTGTTTTGTTTGGTCAATAGCTACACATTATGGGACCGTGAGAGAATTTTGTGAATCATTCTGAGTGTAAAAAACCCCAGTTTGAACCCGTTGCAGAGGATACAAGATTGAAGATACATTTGTTTTAAGCATGTTTGGGTATGACAAAGCAGGACGGGGTGAATGGAATTCATGAATGCAGCATCGAAAAGTACTGGTTTTCAAAAACCACGGAGATTAATCTTTTCATGTTAGTCTCAGGATGTTTGGCGAAGTATTGTTAATTAAAGTGCTGAACGAGAAGACCAAGACAGAAACGAAGAGATAAGAGAAACAACATGTTGTGAGGAGAAGAATCGACACACACTGCGGGGTTTTGTTTTCCTTTTACCTCCCGTGGCTCCCCCGCCCCTCTCCCGCAAACAACCCGGTGAGTCATCCGCGCGCATTTTCGCCCCTCCGCGCCTGCGACACGCAGACAGAGAATGCTTGTAGCCAACGTTAACGGAACGACTGCTGATTAGCCTTCAAAAGGTCAAACGGGACTGTGCAATATAAAAGAAAATCGAACGGACTGAGAATAGTTTATTTTAAACTCCTCGCGCCCAAACTGCAAAACAGCTATGCTCATTAGAAAACAACTAAAGCAGTGTGCCTTTTCAACTCTTCAAAAACTATTTTCAGATATTCATTCATATTGACATTCATCAGAATCGCCTACCATGTCCAAGTTTCGTAGTTAGACCGTTCATTATAAACTTAATAGTTGCCATATCAATCTGTTTGCATCCATCAAGTCTCAAACAAAAGTGTAAAAATGCACATAGCACACCAGTAAAAATCCTGTAAAACCCGTAAAACGAAAATGCCCTAAAATGTAACTGATGTTGTAACTCACCTGTTGCAGTGGCCTTTTCGAACCTTCTTTAGTTGAATCGGTATTCACAAGCCTCAGGTCCAATTAGTTTTGTTGGGTTGTGGACTGGTGATGTGAATCTGCTCGTCTGGAGTTTCGTCTGAGAGGGTCATTCGGCGTGGAACAAAGCTTAGAGCTCACTGGCGCTGTCCATGGAGCGCGTGGTTCTGAAATGAAACTCTTTAGCTTCTCGTTCTTGTTTTCTACCCCTGCTCCCCCCTTCTTGCTCAGAGCCTAGCGTAACGCAGTTTCCATGACGACCTGCCGTCATCCTGTTTGGGGTGGTCCAGCCATAGGCACAGAGGGTCCAGGCAGGCACATTGGCCAACACTATATTGTGCGGGGGCTGGCGAACTACAGGTGTCATGAGTGGGTGCACCAACAGCCTTGCGGTCGGTTTTAAGTAAAAACGTAAGGACATTGATATCCATCCGCTTCAAAAATCACATTTAAATGTTGCCTGATTATATCAACTATTGAGAACGGTAGGCCTAAAATATTTGAGAAAACTCGAAAGAAGCTTTAGCATAATAATAAAAAGGTAATTGTTGTGCCCCCCGTGGGCTACACACACATACAGTCCCAGACACACACACGCACATATAATCACGATGCAGTGTTGTGGCCACAGTGAATATTGTATCAGGCAAGAGGGTGAGTCATCCCTGGCTGCTATGTCCCGTGATGAAGCCAAGACTAAACGCAGACCAAATCATCAATCTACCCCTCCTCCTTCCTGCCACGTAAGCAGCCCCCTCTTCTGCTCTTTCCCTTTATCTCTCCTATCCCTCCCTCTTTTCCTTTCATGGTCTCCCCCCAGATCTCAGTCTAATGGAGGATGTGGCCTACTGGAGAATTCGTAAATGGCAAGGAATCACTGGACAGTACGCCCACGCGTCAAAAAAACACGGCCGCTGAAGATGAATGTGCCAGTTGAAAGGTCACTTTACCATAAATAAAAATGACGTCACTAGACTTGAACAACAACCGACCGACAGAACATTCTATTTTAAAACTGCTTTGGACACGCGCCCTGGTGAGCCCTCCCGAATGATAGTGACGTAAACTGGGCTAGCACGCCCTTGAATTCGTTATCGTCTCATGACGTACATCTAATGTAGCCGGAAGTGTCAATTACAAGCGTCCCGTAGAACCAAAACAAACAGAGGAAGAAGCATTGGATGGGCTAGTCTTTACTTTTGATGTTTCTGGACACATACGGGGCATACATAACTGTAATCAGTTCAACAGAGACACAATGTCGAATATGGAGAGTATCCTTTCATGAGCTCTACACAGGCGAACGCTGAATCTGCCTGCTGCAAGTTGTCTCACGTTATTTGCTTACAAACTAGTTAGCTATAGCCTAACAACAGTGTAAATAGTAAGTAGCTAGTTAGCTAGCTACCTGTCATTGAAGCTTGCCCTGGATGTATCGACTTACATCTTAGGGAAGTTCTGTCCCAAGTTATACGATACATTTATAAAATTGCCAGCTAGCTAGAAAGGGATCGATGTAATCGATGGGTTAGTTTGACAATTAGTAGGCTACTGCCTACTATAGCTTGTAAGCTAAATTTGAATGGTGAATAGGGTGCTTGGCTTTGTGACTAGCGTGCTAGATAATTCCGTTAATAGTCGTAATGTTTGAAAACGTTTTGCTGACATGTAATGATGTATCATGAAGATTAACATGGCACTATATTTCTACTATAATTTTAAATGCCACCAGACTACCCCAAAAAAAGATAGATAAGTGCTAACAGTTAGCTATTTACACCAGACCTCTTTGCAAACCCTTAACTGACTACACAGAACACCTCTTCAACCTTAAATTTGCTGCCAAAGAATTACAACGCAACTCAAAGAAATGTGACAAAGAGGAAAGGGCAGAGAAGGGCAAAGTGAAGAAGGTGAAATTAGACACACTTCGTTATCATATACTTTTAATTAATTGAGTTCACTCTATTGATCCTAAGTACAAAAAAAACATAAAAGCAGCATCTGGTAGAAATCACACAAAGTGTAAGCAGATATGCAGTGATAAAGTGTTTTTTGGGTGTGTGTGTGTGTGTCTCTCCTTGTTATTTTCCAGGCGATCCAAAAAGGCAACACTGAGGTTGCCAGGATCCATGCGGAGAATGCCATCCGTCAGAAGAACCAGTCCATCAACTTCCTAAGGATGAGTGCCCGTGTGGATGCGGTGGCAGCGCGGGTTCAGACTGCCGTCACCATGAACCAGGTAGATACATCAAGAGGTCAAAGGTCAAGTAACACTCCCATGGTTGATTAAGGGTTTGAGAAATTAGTAGGAGACTTGCCAGAGATAATCAAATGGCAAACTTTTTCAACCTTCTCCCAAGACCCAGTACTGCCATTGTCAGCTCATAACTCCCATGATATTAGGATGATATGCCCACAAATGACCAGCTAGATTTAAAGTCCTGATGACCTAAAACCCCAAACTTCCACCTGAAACAGGAGCCCTGGTGAAGGTAGAGCACCATCTAGTGGTACAATGGTGGAACTGCACAGGGACAGTCTTGCCATTTAGCAGTCAGCATCAATATCGTCTGGTCAAATCTTTGTTGTTGTGTTTTCAGGTCACCAAGTCCATGGCTGGGGTTGTGAAGTCTATGGATGCCACACTGAAGAGCATGAATCTGGAAAAGGTTAGGAAGGATTACACACACACACATTCACACTCAAGTCAAATATACTGCTTGTATGTGGTCTGTGTCAAGGACATACATGTAAATGAGGCAGGCATAAGAAGTATACCTCTCTCTTCCCTCTCCATCTGAAGATCTCTGCATTGATGGATACATTTGAGCACCAGTTTGAGACCTTGGATGTGCAGACAGCTCAGATGGAGGACACGATGGGCAACACCACCACCCTGACTACACCACAAGTATACACACACACGCCAACTACTGTCACTTAGAACCATGAGAGGCCAGTGAGAGAAGTATATCGTCTGATCATGTCTGTTTGTTCATTGTTCCTCAGAATGAAGTTGATCTGCTGATGCATGAAATGGCTGACGAAGCAGGGTGAGCACAAACACAGACCCTCTCTTCCTGTCTCCCTACATACACAGACTCTCTCTTCCCGTCTCCCTACATACACAGACTCTCTCTTTCTGTCTCCCGACATACACAGACTCTCTTCCTGTCTCCCTACAAACACAGACTCTCTCTTTCTGTCTCCCGACATACACAGACTCTCTCTTCCTGTCTCCCTACAAACACAGACTCTCTCTTCCTGTCTCCCTACATACACAGACTCTCTCTTCCTGTCTCCCTACAAACACAGACTCTCTCTTCCTGTCTCCCTACAAACACAGACTCTCTCTTCCTGTCTCCCTACATACACAGACTCTCTCTTCCTGTCTCCCTACAAACACAGACTCTCTCTTACTGTCTCCCTACATACACAAGTGGGATGGCGCGGTTACAGTGTGTTTTGTGTTGTGATGTTCAGGTTGGATCTGACCATGGAGCTCCCCCAGGGCCAGACTGGTTCAGTGGGCGCTAGCGTGGCATCGACAGAACAGGTACACACACACACACACACACACCAAAACACACAGACTGTATCCAAAGAACTCCCTACTGTACATTCACATGTTCTTTGACTCACCTGCAGAGCTTTTGCGTGTGTTTGTTCGTCGTTTTCAGGACGAGCTTTCTCAGAGGCTGGCCAGACTGAGAGACCAGGTCTAGACTGGAGAAAGGGAAGGAGGACCCGAGGAGAGAGCAGGATGGAGGAGGAGTGCTCTGTGCCTACAGGAGCCATGATCCCCCAACCACCCCAGGAGTGATTGTGGGCTGTTGTCACTGGTTCAGAGGAGGAGCATGCTCTGTGCTCCCTATCAAGTACTGTCACATCATCACATACAGTGGTAGTGACAACAATGGCCAGTCCTGATCTGCCCCCCGTCCCTCCTCTCAGTTCCACCCCTCCCTAAAAGATAAAAAAAGCTATGATCCTCACACTCGTCACCATATCAGTATTGAGTTGCACATGTTTATTTAATCATATTTAATATTTATTTCCTTCAAATGTCGCCTTAGTTACGGCGTCACAAACGGCTGTACATGCCCCCGGAATGTATCCATGCATCCTCAAGATATGCCCACATTTTTAATGTAAAAAGAAAAAAAGCCAATGACAAAGCATGATGAAATACTTTGGAGGTTGAGGTGGATGACGTCACTAGTGCTCCTGTTGGTATGCGTTGACGTGGCATTGAATCGACCTTCCAAGTGTTTCTTTTTGTGTTCCCTCTGCGTGGCTCTGAGCTTTGTGTGGAGAGAAAATCCCATCCATTGTTGATCCTCTGTCCTCATGTCAGCTCAGCTGAAAAGCTTTTCTGTTCTCATAGGACTAAAAGTCAATAAAGAGTTTTTAACATTTACTATCGCTGTGTGGATCCTCTCTCTGCCTTCACAGCTGCGTACTCATCTAAACCCATCCCTCTCTTTTCTCTGTCCTCTCCCACCTCTTTCTCCATTTTTTCCATCTCTCCCCTCCCCTTCTTCTCCTCCAGCGGAGAATAGATGAGAGGTCAAAGGTGTCACCTGTAGAGGAAGTGGCTGTCCGTCCCTCGCATGCCAGCGCCTCAATACACACACACACACACACACACACACACACACACACACACACACACTGGTAGACACACACACGGACACACACACACACGGACACACACGCACATGCCTAGCCCTATTATCTCCCTAGGGGAGGCAGGACTCAGCTGGGAGCCATTACAGGTGCTGCTCATGTGCGCACACACACAGACACGCCTAAATACACACATACCCTATGGAACTCAAGTAGGGTGACACACCACCACCCCTGACCCTGGAAAAATGGTGCCCTGCCCAATCATCATCACACAGACACAATCTAATGTCTGCACACACACTCACAAAATCCTCACACAGAGAATAACTCAGACACCTACACACTCACTCACACAATCATCACACAAACTCATACAACTATACACAATCATCACACAGACAAACTCACGCACCTACACACACCTAATCATAATCATCAGTGGCCCCTGACAGACAAAAGTGTCCATTATGCTCATTACAGCAGACATTCTGACGAGTTGTTAGTCAGAAATTCGGCCTCTCTCTGCCCTCATCTCTTCTAATGACTTGAATGACCCTGAAAACGTCTTTATTTTCCTTTGACCAGAGTGCTCCAACACCTGTCAATCATTCTGTCAGGAATAGGCATGACTGATGTGAAATTCCTCCAGTCATCTCGTTATGTTTGTACAAGCTATGATATAACTATTGTTTAACAATGTTAGGTATTGATTATTCATTCCATGGTCACAAAAGAATGACCCAGATTCTGCAAGTTATAAGCAAATCACTTCTACATGCTGATTTCTACAGACTACTACACAAGTGTGTTTGTGTGTCTGTTCCTGCACTCAGATGCCTTCACCATATGTGGAAGAGTTAGCTCCAGTTTGAGCACCTGGGGATGTGTGTGTGGTGTTGAGATGGACTCGCTGGGTCCTCTTATGCCTCTCTCGTCGCTCTGCAAGCAGGGTAGTGTCCCCTGGCGGCCCTGGGGTGCTGACAGACCTGGATCCGGTGGTCCTCTCCCGGCTGCCTCCTGCATCACAGCCCACCATGGTGTCTAGTGGCTGGGGGAGAGAGATGCTGAAAGGCCCTGGGAGAGTGACTTAGTGCAGCACAGAGTACACATCCGCTCTGAGCCCACCAACTGGAATAGCACCTCGTTGTCAGCCACACACACACTCACACGCTCGCTGGTATCTGATGAGCCCCATTGCAGCGCTTCCCTGGCTACTTATGAGAGAGCCTACTGCAGAGGAAGATTTAGAATGACGGCCAGAGCCTCAGGAAGCTTGTCGGGCCAGAGTACTGTTCCTCAACTCTGCTCAAATCAAGTCTCTATCACTCTTTCTCCCTCTTTTGGTGGGAGAGACGTCTCCCCTCCTGTCTGAAACATTCAATTACTGCGTGTGAGGGGTCAGGTCAAACACAGGAAGCTGAGCTGATTGGTTCTGCTCGGGTATCATCGGGCATGTGTGACCAATCGCTGCTGCCCAGGGCTTTGCCCATTTTCACCTGCCGCCATGTTAGTGTGTGTGTGTGTGTCCAATTGTTCCAGCCCAGGGCTTTCCTCAGTTTCCACTCACCTCTTGACCATCGTTTCCTGTCAGATGTGTTAACGCTGCTTTTAATCAGTTTTTTAACTGCCTGACACACACACACACACACACACACCATATTACAGCTGGCCCCATCAGTCCCGCTTTACCAGAAGACACTCAAACAAGGTTAAACAGTCTTGCTTACACTCCTAGAATGGAAACCCTATTAACACACATACACATACACCTGATCCTCCTGACCCTCACCCCTCAACTCACCCTCCTAACCCCCCATATCCCTCCCCCTGACCGTCACCTAACCTCACACACCTCTAATATTTCTTACAGCGTCACCGTAACAACCCAACAACCAGTGAACACTGACTTGTTGCCCTCGCTACTCATCTCTGCAGGAGCTGTCCGACCCTCTGCTTGACTTTCCATCTGTCACTATGAGTGTGTGGATGAGAGTGTGTGTGTGCGTGTGTCTACTGCATTGGAGGTTCAGGGATCAGAGGTTAATTAGGTGTTATCCTCAACACATAGCTGATGACAGGAATGCCTTCCTGATGAAATCTGGTGAGGGAGGCCCAGAAGGAGAGAAGCAGAAGAGAATGAGAGGGAAGAAAGGTGTAAAAACATTGCAAATAATGTTTGGAAAGGAAAGCTTGTTTTAATTCATGGAAAAAAATATGTGTGCTTGTGTGTGTGTATACATTTGGATGGGCATAGGAGAAATTCATTAAGCAACTGGACTGGGCTAGTATGTCTGCACGTTCTGCTAAATGATATGGCCAGTGTGTGTGTGTGTGTGTGTGTGTGTGTTTGGTTGAAGGGATCTGGCCAGGTTTGTTAAGCGATATGTGTGTGTGTAGTGCATATGGTAAAACACTCTGCTGTTCTGCTCTTAGTCACACTCCCGCGTCTCTAATTGAATTAGCGTTGACAGCGCTGTGCCGGCCGCGTGTGTGTGTGTGTGTGCATTCTGGGGGTGCAGCCAGCCTGAGGCCAGGGTGTGAGTGGTGTGTGTGCGTATCTATGCGTCTCAGGATGAGAGCAGAGGCCTTCCCCCTGAAATCAATTAACCGAGTAGGGTCTGAGGCTCAGGGGGTGAGAGGGGCACATCCTGTGGAAGGTAGCCCAGACAGACAGCACCATCTGGGGCAGCAGGCGAGACGACCCTGGGCTGAAACATGAAAGACCCAGGCCAAGGAGAAGAGGAGAGGAGTGCACAGGCCAGCACTAAATCACTGGTCTCCTTTCCACCCCTAACCATCGCCCTATCCCCTCTGCTGCTATCTGATACATGGGCTCAGGAGCATCCTATCTCTCTCTCTTTCGCTCTATCAGTTTCCCTCGCTTTATCTTTCTCTGTCTCAGGAATGATAGCCTGTCACACACAGGAAGCAGGCAGAGATGAGGAGCATTCATCAAAGAGAGAGAGAGAGAGAGAGAGAGAGAGAGAGAGAGAGAGAGAGAGAGAGAGAGAGAGAGGAGCGAAAGAAGGGGAGAAAAAAGAGAGAAGAAGATAGAAAATATATAACGTTTCAGATTAGTGTCCTACCAAACCCCCCAAAACTGATTTCTGATGCAAGAGAAAGTCGATATGGAAGATTGTTATTACAGGCACACACACACACATAGGGCCCGAGTGATAGAACATACCAGGTTCATAGATTCCAGGAGTTGGGATGTGTGTGAATGTGATAGACAGCCAGGGTCAGAGTGTGTGTGGTGTTTGTTGGTTTTAAGCAGAGTGCTGACAGCTCTCTCACCAAGGCCTGTGTGTGTATGTCTGTGTGTGCGTGTGTGTGTCTGACTGCAACTAAAATTACAACTCTGTACCTCAGTGGACGTACCTGTTACATTTGTAGAGAATCATCATTAGACAGGGCAAGAGTGTGTGTGAGGAATCTGTATGTGTGTGTGTGTGCAGGTTTGTTTGTGTGTGTATGGAGTATGAAGGCTGCTTAGTTCATTAACACTCCTTCTGATGAATGACATGACATCTGAGTGTGAGGCCTCAGTTGAGAAATTAGCAAGGAAACACATACACACACACACACACACACACACAGAGAGACCAGGTGCTAGGCCACATGGTAAAGCCATTGCCTCTCCACTCACCTGACCCTTGCTTCAATATTACTTGAGCCAGGCGGTCTACACATGCCTGACCAACACCCTAATGACCTCTCATCCCCATGACACACACACATACACACACACATACACACACACACGGTTCTGTCATCAGTTTAATGACAAGCACTTCAGAGAAGGATCCCAGATATTTGGGCAGTGGTTGGTAGTCAGTGAGGTTTCAATGAATGAAGCATCAGATGAGAGATATGTGTTCTCACCTTGTAGTACAGGAGAGTGTTGGAGAGAGGAGAAGGGAGGAGAGGAGAGGACCTACTTGAATGAGACCACTAGTAAGACAGTGGACATCAGTTTATTGGCTGGTAGCAATGCGTTTGATAGGGCAGCAGATGATTTCTTAATAAACTGTTAAACTGCCCTTGCTTTTCACATTACTGAGCCAGTCTAATTCAATTTGAGCAACATCTGGTTTCACTTTTAACTTTACAGCTGGGCTCAGTCACATCCCATAAGCTGACCTGATAAATAACCAGCTTTTATTGAGTTTGCAGAGAAAATAGCATCCAGTATAAACTCATGCACCAACGATGCACCAGAGACAACACTGGAGGGCATGGAGTTGCACTGAAGCTGGACAGATAAGTGTGTGTGTGTGAGTATGCATACATGCGGGGGTGTGGTGTGTGCGTGCGTGTATGTATGCATGTATAAACGCATGTGTGTGTAGCAAATACCTCATAGCTGACCAGTGTGTGTCTCTGCTGGTGTATGTTAATCTAATGAAGAGAGAGTATATTTACACGTCCCCCTCATTCAGCCAGCTACTCTCCTGTTTCAGGATGCTGTTTCACATGATTGGAAACAAATGACTCTGGTGTCTGCTTTCCCTCCCAGTGCCACCTGTCAATCATACTGGGAAAACTTGCAGTGCCTACTTGGCACAAAGTGAGTGATTCAGTGTTGTGATTTGATTTAAACCACCATGTTCAACGTGATTATGTTGACACATTATCAAGCACATTACCAACTTGTTAACCAGGCAAGGGTTGATATAAGATTATTCAGTATGACAGTGCAGTAATTCATGATTTATAAATGTGATTCTAAACATAAATATTCCAACATAGTAATCTTTGTTTTTCCTAGTTGCCTGTATGTGTGTGGAGGGGCTGGGGGCGAGGGAGGGGGGGGGGGGGGTAAGGTTCTAATGAAAAGCATGTTTAATCCTTATTTACCGCTGGAGGAAAGACACTGTGGCAGCTCACAGACCAGCACTGGCAGGTGTTCTCATTTGATTACATTTAGCGATTGTGACAACTTTGTTTCCTGACCTTGATTCTATGAGCAGGTGCACAGCTACATTGAGGCAGGCTGGTATGAAAGCAATTAGTTTAATTGAAAGATCACAGAATTAGTGGGAGTTTCTAATCGGTGTTCTTTCAGCCAGTGTATGCGGAATTGTATAAAATGACTGACACTATCGAGTTACCGAAGCCGATTACTGCTGTCTACGGACAAAGAGGAGGCTGTTTGATATCGACGCACCTGACCCCTCAGCGAACAGCGAGGCCCTCAATTAGCTCCTTCCTGCTATTTCCATGTCGCGCACACGTTAGTACGCTGACTTGCACGGCCGTGACAAGTAAATTGCTGTTTGGTTTTGACCGTTTGTCGGGAAACGGGCCATTTCCCCCGCTTTGGCTAAGCCGCAGTTCCAACAGTGGCACAAGACCGACAGACGGAGGGAGGAGGGATTCTTGGTTTTTAGTCGAGCTAAAGGCAATAATTATCACATCAGAGAGTCAACAACTGGGCGGGTGTGTCTCTTTGGTTTTACAAAAGAGAACAGCAGTTTAGTGGTTGCCTTGAGGAATTCTCAGCGTCAGTGTTCAATTTTCTGTTCCCTGTGATGCATGGTATTGAAGAACTCTCAGAGGAAGACAGAGGCAACCAGAGACAGCCGCTGGATCAACAGTCCTCTTCAATAACATAGGTCAAGAGCAAAGCTTTTCAGGATAACCAAACTGGTTCTGTAGGTTATGCAATAGTGGTATACAGTAGGATATCGTATTTGATCATGATGGCACACAATCCCCCTACAACACTGGTGACATGCCAGCACAGGAATATAGCCCAACATTTCCTCAGTGCTATTGCTGCACAGGACTGTATTTTATCAAGTATTGTACAGAATCCCTCGGTCAACCTCATACTTCTCTGATTAGCCTTGTTATTGCTAATAAAGTTTAGTAATGGAAACTGGCTGGCCGGCTCTTACTCACTCCAGCATCACACAGACATGGTGAGATCATAACCAGTCAAGGGTGGCCAACCCACACATAGGCACCCAACTGAACTCTCTGTCATCGGCTATCTGGATCTCAGAACAAAAATAAGAGTTCAGTTTAGAGGAACCTACCTTTAAGCATATGTGGGACTACTTACACAGCGAATAGGAAATTCAGCATCTGTATTGTATACTGTGCAGTTCTGTATGCAAAAGGAATGCAATTAAAATGTAGAAGTTATGTAATATATAGTTCCTGGTGTTATAATTTACTGTTCGATAAACACAGTTGAAGGCAAATAGTTTACTCATTCATGTTCTCTACATGTATAAAAAATATATGACATGGATGCTGTGTACCCATGAGTCACATGGCTTATGTCTTCCTTTTAAAAGGCACTTCTGGTTGTTTAAACCACAATAACAAACTCTATTTGTCAGTGAGTTCATGATACTTGGTTCATTGACTTGGTGCTCAAAAAACACTTTTATAGTCCATTGACTTTTGTAAGGAGTAAAGACGTGTGTTTCCAAGATGGTGCTCTCTTTAACTCCCATCTAGTCCTGTGGAAACATATGGCTGAGTGGGCATTGTCTATAACTTAGTTCAAATCCATTGCATGGATTAAGTGCATCACCTGAACAACCATCCAAAATGTGTCATGCTCACATGTTCTCTCACTCTGGTCTGTGAGAGAACCTCCACATACTGCAACTGTCAAGTCCTTTTGTAACCCTGAAACGGACTCACCGAAGGTGAGTCCGTTTCAGGCTAGCTGTTCAGGCAAGGTCCAGGCTTAGTTGGTGAGAGGCTGAGGCCTAGGTGGCAGGGTGGAAGGTTAGCACTGTAGTCAGAGGCAGTGGTTGGTGGTGGGATGCCAGGCTGTCTGTAGGTGCCCTCGAAGGCAGTCTGTGGTGCCCTCGGCCAGCTTGGCGTGGCGAGAGAGCGCGGCGAGGTGTGGGTTCATGGGAAGGCCGTAACGGTAGAGGCAGTAGGAGGCACCGGCAGCAGAGTCAGGGTGGTGGGGGTGGTGAGGATGTGGAGCCCGGGGACTCAGAGGGCTCTGCAGGGGAAGCAGGCAGGAGGGGGCCCCTAAGGGCCCCTGGAGGCACAAGCCCCTACAGTAGGAGGCTTTCTTCCCCTGCAGCGCAGAGAAGAAGGATAAGTCTGAGAGCGGGGGCAGAGGGGGCAGCCCCCTCAGTCTGCCTCCTTCAGGGGAGGAGAAGGCCCGGGCTGCTAGAGGGGAGGAGGACTTGCAGTAGAGGGGGAGGCTGAGGCTGTGAAGACTGCCCTCCTGGCAGGAGAGGGAGAAGGGGTGTGCAGGAGGAGGGCAGGATAAGGGGATGAGGCTCTTCAGGGGCAAGACCCCGCTGGCTGACATCCCAGAGTTTCCTGCTCCGGACAAAGAATGCAAGATGTTGGTATTGACATCGCAGTAACTGTGTGATTGATATTGTTTTCATATCCCTTTGATGGAGAATGTTAGTGCAGGGTTCTCCAGTACCTTGTAGAAGGTTGAAGGGCTTGAAGTCTAAGCTCAGGGGACTCCTCCATGGGTAGGACTCCAACAGTCCATCTAACACCCCCCTAAACACAACCATGCACGCACACACAGCCATGTACAGAAAGAGGGTTTCACCAATGTTTCCCTACACATCATATAACATCTTTGAAGATATTTTCTCAAGTAAGAGTGCCCGGTTTTTAAAACACTTCATGCTATAAGTTTCATTCTAGAAGAAAACAGTTAAATAGCTATGTGGAAAACCATGCCTGGCCCAGTTCAACTCAGTTTACTGGGTTAAAAAAGTTTAATTATTGAAGTGATAAAATATTAAATTTCTCACACTAAAGCCATGTGATGAAGTAGTAGCTAAAGTACAGGCTATGAGAGTTCTGTGGGTTGAGTAAGTGTGAGGGTTCCATAATTTTTATGTTTGTTGAGGAACAAACATCATCCTAGAGGTATTGTTGACTGTATGCAGAGATAAACAATGAACAGCTACATGTATTCAGAACCTACAATTGCAAAATAAAACAAGTCTTTGTCTCCTGCCTTCATTATCTACTGCTACTAGTGTACCTGTTCCTTCCAGGGTCTCTGAAGCCTTTTGCAAATGGATTCCTGTCAATCTTCAGCTTAGTTATCTAAAAAGAGAAAGGAGAAGAAAATGTTTGTTGGAAGCACCTGTAGACATGTTCTATTCTAGAATTCTAGATTTATTGTTTATATTGAACAACACTAGCCCTATACATTTCGGCTATACCCTTTTCCAGGTAGCTAGTGAGCCAGAAGTGCAGAACGAGTGTGCTGGTCTTTCATTGACCTGTAAAACTAACAATGACTTCAGTTTATGAGAGAGTATATGGCAGCATAGACATCTCCCTCTGGGACTCCATCTCCCAGCAGCACCCTGGGTAGCCGCCATGTCAAACATGGACGCTGAAGCAAGGACTGGTTATTCAGAGTTTTATGTGAGTGTTCAGTCCATAGTGAGTGAGTGTGTATATGTGTGTGTTTTATACACAGATTTAATGGCAGTGAACTCCTGCAGTCGGCCCAGTCACAGTCCGTTACTGTGTTTCTGTAATAATACGTTCTCTGCTCGTAAAATGGACCCTGATGAAAAGAGTTGGCAGTCCCCGAAGAAGGCTCTGTTACTAGAAGAGCACCAGCCAATGGCAGGGTCAGCTACCCTGCACACACACATTCACACACACACACACACACACACACACACACACACACACACACACACACACACACACACACACACACACAGAGAGACACTTTGGCCCTCCTGCATACCTACAGCCCAGGACCTGTATGATTTATGAGCCCATGTAGACCACAGTGAAGTAAGGCCTGCTGCAGCCATACCCATGTAAGAGGAAAGTCTTGTACACTGTTGGGACAACAGCGATACAAGGCCGGCAGTGGTGACAGCAATATCATAAAGTATGTGGAGTGTTTCAGCTTCTGAAACTGGAGATCTGCTTTCTGCATGGCACTGAATCATAGTGTAATATAGATTTACAGTTAGGGCCTTTATTTCGTTTTCAAATTAAATACTAACTTTAATCTGTTTGAGGTTTTAAGATTTAAAAAAATATGAAATTAAATTACATTGTACCACCAAATGGCAGTTTGGAAGTATGGTATAGCAGAATGATGTCCATTAACTGGTAGTTACGTTGGTGCACACCTGACATGATGAGAGTGTCATACCTGTTGATTCTGATAGGCTGTAACGGTGGTGAACTCCGTTTCTTGGAAGGAAAAAGTGTAGACGCCTTCGGCTGGGAGCGACGGAATCTGGGACAGGTCCATTCGCTGGTCGTGCAAGATCACATGAACGCGAGGTTTGTATTTGTGCATCGACTGAAGTATTATCTGTATCAACAGAAAATATAATATCATTAAATTGTGATTGACGTTATTGTAAAACTTTATGTTGTTTAAATTATTGAATGTTAGATGTTTCTGAAGAGACAGACTGGAATTTATTGGAATTACGCACATGTCCTTTATCGTCCATTTCATTATTGGTGAGTTTGACGCGGTCGAAACTGATTATTTGGCGCATCCAAGTCTCTCCAGCGCACGGGGAGTCCGGGTGCACGTATAGGCGCGGAGCGATACAGGAATGATCCGTGTTTCCCGCCACCATCCACTGTGAGCTATGATACACATACCTGGAAAGAACACACATTGAAATTTGATCTGGTGATTTGTTAACAACGTGCTCACTTTTTCAAGATGTCCTGTATTGATGCATTATAAATGACTGCAAACAGAATATAAAATGAAGCGCAACCCCAAAATATGGCTATTTGCTCCATGTTTTCTGTTTTTGGAAGAAAACAATGTATTAGTCAAAGACTCACTGTTAGCCACACGCACAAACACTCTGACTCACCTGTAACGTTTGGAGTCCACTGGCATGATGTCCATTGCGATATAATACTGCTGGCAGGGGTCTAGGTTACGCACCTTCACGCGCACAGACGGAAACATTCTCCTAGTAAAAGGCCAACAAGTTTTGTTATTATTTACACATTAAACTGTAAATACCCTTCAGACCTACTATTTAGTAAGAATTATAGTATCAAAAACAGGCATTTTGATTGTAGGGCTGTAGGCCTATGTTGCGCAGCGCATTGCGGGTGTCACAAGATGGCACCTTTTAAGTAACAACTGTCAAGGTGAAGTTTAACTTTTATGGCCAGCGGGACATTTTTTACTGATTTACGGCGTTGGTTCTAACAACTGAATCTAACAATTCAGTTGATATAGCAGCTATATTATAGCTGATAAAACAGGCTATAGGAATGTTCACAATAATAATAGTAATAATACTTATAATAATAATAATAGCTTAATAATAATAATAATAATAACAAACTTGAATAATTCCCACAGAAAAACGGTATTTAACTGAATAAAAGATAATAAAATAAAAGATTTCAAATTGGCTTGCTATTCATAATCTACAACCTACAACGACAATTTTTTTTCCCCCAAACATTAAGATAAACTTGTAGTCGTCAGAATATTTCACTCAAATGCCCCCTATTCACATTCTTACATTTGACATTCAAATTTAAATAGTTTTTATATGTAATTTCATCCTTAAAAAATAACATAACTACAATATAGAACTCGTATTTTTCTTTAATGTTTTTCGGAATGTGCCCATTAAATCCTTAGGGAAGCCTAGTTGTAATAACTGAGAAATTGTATTATTATTGGTCCTAAGGAATCAGTTTGCAATCAAATATAATATAATTGTTAGTGTCCCATTTTCATAAGTTAGATACTTCTAAATGCTGCAGCCTACATGTTGGTTAGCCTAGTTAGGGTGAGAAAGCTTGTTACCTGCCAGCCTTGGTGATGATCATCTCTGTCCCGATCTCATGGAATCGGTTCCACAACTCTGAACCCTGCAGGTCTACCCGAACATCTCTGCCCGGGTGACACATACTCTCTCCCGGCCCCCTGGTCTCTTCAGCCAGGCCGGGCTCGTCCACCCCGACTATCCGAGGCTCTTCTTCTGGGTCAGACCCAGGCGTCATCGGTGTAGAACGTGCCTTTTTTCTGGGGTTCGACGGGGGATCTTCAACTGTAGAAAATGGCGTTTTAATTGCATATAGCAACTCTGTAGCCTACAAATGTGTACTGCTAAAAATGCATAATCTAATAACCTTCTAAGCAACATTTTAGAAAACGTACCCATATAAAACTACATGTATCCGTATCAAGGCCTAGGCTACATCGTGATAATTAATCCCTCTATCAATTTAAGAAATTGTTAATTGTAATCTTTAGGAACAAAACAAGAAAAACATTTTTAAATGACATAACGTAATTGTAGCCTATGTTTTACTTAGGCTACAATTACGTTTAGTTAGAATTATGAACATCTTTCTTTATCATGTTCAAATACCCTATAGGCCTACATGGATTATTGAACTAAACTCAAAAGATTAATTGAGTCGATATCCATTCTGGATTGTCGTTTTGACTAGATAACAAAAATAGATTGGGTAAAAAAAAGTTAAGCAAGCAGATTTTATGAGAGGTCTACTAACCATAGTCTTCTGAGTCGTGAATTATGGTTCCTGCATCGGTTGCGGTGTCTCCCATAGAGCTTGCTTCTTTCTCGTTCTCCACTTTCATCCGCTTGCAGCTTTTCCCGACCAGCGCCTCCACCGAGAACGCATGGGCTCGTGAGCTCAGACCCTGCATCCCGGCGCAAGTCAATCTCCTCTTTTGGTGTCCGTCTGAAATTCGTCGAGCTGTTTTCCGGTTTATCGCCTCATCCAAGGACTCGGTGCGTCAGCACCTCAGCATCTCTCCTTGAGGGTCCGTGACGCGACTAATTGGCCCTGTGTGTTCCCAAGTCTCCAAGGTGCGCGCGTGCCTCTATGAATCCCAGATTGTTGTCCCACTGTTTCCGCCTCTGTCTCCCTTACACAGCTTCAATCTGTTTCTGACAGTCTCTCTGACAGTTCCCGTGTTTCCCTTACTGTCCCAACGCGAACGCGTCACCAGAAAGAGGGCGGAGGGGAGACCCACGCGAATTCCAACAGTGGGCTCAATAAAACCGCTTTTAGGTCATTTAAGACTGGCAGCTGTTGATAGAAAATTCATGATGGATGCAATTCGCTGTATGGTTTGACAAGGTTGATACCACATTATTTTTATTAACTCACTGATGTGATCAGAAATTAATCAACTTTTTAAAAATACGTGTTGTCCATGTTATGGCTTACATTTCTGATATAAGCCGGTTTGAATTAAACAAATAATACGTCATAAATAATTAAATGAAGGGGTTTTTAGATGGATAATTCGTCCATTTGTCGTTATCCTACAAAACGAACACAACAATCTAGACTTTGTCTATTGACGCAAAACCATACACTAACCATAGCCTAATACAATGCAAAACAGATTAACGCAACAATATACGCCATTAAAAAAGTGTATTTTTTTGTGTTGTGTTTTTTTCTCATCAAGGCCAATGTGAACACTCGATTTAAAAAGGTTGTTCGCTTCGAAATTGGGTCATCTTAGTTTCTATCAACAACCGAATGGTTTATTCAGGGTTAGGTTTTTGATAAGTAAAATAAAATAAATAAACATTGTCTTTTATAAAACTGCTCAATAGAAAAAAACAACTTTATGTTCTGTATAGCCTAGGCTACATTTAACAGATTCAGAGATTATTTAAGACCTATCCAAATAAAGTGTTGCTTATGCATGCACTTTCATTAGTTTATCTCATTTTGGACGGGAGGTTAATACAGTGAATTTAAAAAGAAAGGAAAATCTATAGACAAGTAGCTAGTTGGCTCTGACTAACACAGACCATATGGAACGTTCAAGCCTGTTTAAAATATCTCCATGAAACTCACTGCTTTTCGGTTGAAGCTAACATTTCCTATATTAATTTGAAGGCTTTCCGTAAAACGGTCTCTCGTCTCCCGTTTCCCCGGTGTGGGAGTGGGTTTGCGGTACCTGGTGAGAGAGCGCGCGCCTCTGTCTGGTTCTCATAACTGCGGAGATCAGATGGAGTTTTGCGCGCGGGGAAACGGGCCTTAATGACAGGTCGAGATTATTACATTACTGTCTGACATGAAATAGATCCGCGTTACACAAATAAAGTTCAGCAAGGCTTATTAAAAATGTTTTTTAATCACAAAACATAATTGCTCTGAAGAAAAAACAAATGAGAGTGGTGTTTATGGCACGGTTGGTTTCGGCGGAGATGGAAAACTCCGGCCTCAAGACTGACAACAGACGGGAACCGGAGAACTATGACCAACTGGAATCATATGTTCTCTGTCATCAGAATCTGTTTAAGGCATTGTCTGGATGTTTATTCGTTTCTAAATTGTTGTTTTCTTTCGATAAATTGCTGTGACAAAGTGCATCGCAAACAAGCGGCCTGCATTCTGCCAGTGAGTATTCACATGGCCTGCTAAAAACAAAAGTGATTCTGTCTTTCTCTGTGCACAGTGGAAAGCCTAAACCCAACATAACAATGGTCAATTATTGACAAAAAACTGTAGGCCCGTAGCAAACTCTAGTTTAGTCTCACACTCTAAATAACGACTGCTCAATTGTCGTGTAATTTGACAGATTATCTTCTCTTGGAGGCTACATGCGGCGACGCAGTTTCGGGGTCATAAT
Source organism: Osmerus eperlanus (assembly GCF_963692335.1). Lineage (NCBI taxonomy): Eukaryota > Metazoa > Chordata > Actinopteri > Osmeriformes > Osmeridae > Osmerus > Osmerus eperlanus. The sequence goes on along the minus strand of NC_085030.1, from coordinate 9,842,960 downwards.
TCATGCTCATTGGATTATGTGGCTGTCAGATGAGTGATAGCCGTGCAGGCCAGTGATAGGTCTCACAAACCGACAGGAAGAAGCCTGGTCGTTGTTTTATGATTCCTAATCCAACACAAATCTGAATTTGTCTGATTCAGGAATGTTTGGCACATGTGTTTCCTCTTATTAAGTAGAATGTGCACGCTCTTGGCGGAAACGAGACACTCCAATCCAATTAAGAGCGAGCCTCAGGTTTCCATCAATTCGGAAGTTTGATGATCAGCTGCAATTAGTCATCCCGAACATTTCCGCCCTACAGGCGCACTTGCCAGAATACTGTCGAAGCTGTGGATCGTGATCATACAGGCTAACAACAAGGCAACATGTATATGAACCGTTGGCATTATTGGATCAACACTGGTCGGTCCGTTAATCTATTTTATTAAACAGACCTAAATGCATTTTCATCCTAAATTGCAGAGATTACCTGTTAGATTGGGCTCTCTGTTGCAGACATGCACATGCAATCGTACACACACATTCATGCACACAAACACCCACACATTAGCAAACAGTTGCTTTTTAGCTTTGCTTCAGTGACAGGTTTTGTTGTCTCACATTTAATGAAGAGAAATACTTGTTGTAATTACAGTTCCTCGCTTGATACATGCCTGTGTGTGTGCCTTTGTGTGTGTGTGTGTGTGTGTGTGTGTGTGTGTGTGTGTGTGTGTGTGCGTGTATGTATGTGTGTGTAGCAGGGTTGTCGGCTGGTGCCCAAAGCTTAATCATGTCCAGCCTTGTGAGACCGCATCACAGTGATATGTGTGTGTAGGTTATGTGTTTCTCTGTGTGTGTGTGTGGGTGTGTGTGTGCGTGTGTGTGTTTATAAACAGAGCAGGCTGTCTGTTGCTCAGTGCTGAGTGGATGTGACGGGGCTCCTGATGGTTTGTTTTAGGTTGGACCCTGATACTGAGCAGTCTGTGTGTGTAAGTCTGTGTGTGTAAGTATGTGTGAGTAAGTCTGTGTGTGTAAGTCTGTGTGTGTAAGTCTGTGTGTGCCAGAGAATGAGAGAGAGAGGAGAGAAGGGATCTTTCTGGTCATGGGGTGCAGACGGGAATGACCACTACCAGTCCAGAAGCCCAAACTCCCCAGCCCAAATATCTCTCTCTCTCGCTCTCTCTCTTTCTCTCTTTCTCTCTTACACACACACACAACCCCCTCACACACATCTCCTCACACACACCTTAACACCTCCCTCTCTTCCTGTTAGTCAAGCTCATGTTTTTCCATGGTATATATTTTTGTTATTTTCAACATGCGGTTCAGTGTAGTACTTCTGAAATGTGTTCCCTTGGTGGAGGGGTTAAGGGGGAGAGGAGCACGGAGGCAGAAAGTAGCAGGGAGGTAAGTAAGAGAGTGAAAAGCCTCTCTGCACTGAAACATGAGTGATTATAGAGTGACAAATTCCTGTGAACCTGCCTTGTCGTCAGTTCTATTTTGGGTTGGGACATTATGCGTGCATTCACGTCTGTATGTGTGTGACAGACAGAGAGAGAGAGAGAGAGAGAGAGAGAGAGAGAGAGAGAGAGAGAGAGAGAGACCAAGCAAGCAAGAGCAAGAGAGGGCGTAAACTTGGGAGTTTATGCGTCTGTGTAAATGTATATGAGTGTGTGTATGTGTGTCACATCTGCTCCTTATACTGTAACTTTTTCATGTATTCCTGTTTAAGGTTTAGACAGTTTCTCTGAGGCTCTTTTTGTGTGTTCCTTTTTGGGCTGGAAGCTTGTCTCCCCAGGGATACTAATATAGTTTATTTGGAGTCTCAGTTCTGTTGAGATAAGCCTCCTGATTGGCTGAGACTGGTTGTCCCCCATCAGGGACCTTTAACAGCAGGACTAATGGGAGAGTCAACGAGCCGCCAATCACATCACTCCCTGCCCTGGACTTAATTGAGCATGCCAGCCAATTGGAGTTTACGCACAATTGCATTTTGGTCTTTGATTGGCTCATTGAATGGCGTCCAAAGTCTCTCCTCATTCACTCCACTGATCATCCTGTCGGGTTTGAAGACTTCACCCTGTGATCAAACGTTTGATATGATCAGGATCAGCATGACGTCTCACCTAGTGTAGATGCTACTAAAGTTCGTCAGAGTGGTTATGTTCATGTTACATTATGTCTTCCTGGATACGGTGTGAAAGGGATCCAAAGCTCGAAGATTAGAGATATGTGATATGTGATAAATAAACACACACACACATAAACACAAACATCTCGCCTGCTCTTCTCTCTCGTCTTCCCACCATCTTCTGTTTGGTTCTGGCCTGGCAGAGACGAGGCACACCGGGCACGAGGCCTGGTAATGCCACCCTATGGTGCCCACAGTGTGGGGAGATTTACCGGCTCATGTGCCACAGTCTCTGCCTGCTCCCTTAACGGGGCTGGCAGCATGCAGCAAGAGTAACGAGGGACAGGGGAAGGAGACGAGAGGGAGGGAGGGAGAAAAGGAACAGACCAGAGAGCTAGTCTAGTTTGAAGAGTTCTGCTGGGCTGTGACTGCCAGGGGGACACAAGTGTGTTTAGAATTATCTCTCTCTCTCTCTGCTTCCCCTCTCTGTCTGTCTTTATTTCTTTCTCTCTCTCTCTCATTCCTTTTTCCTCTCCCACTCTAAGCCTCAGTCATACTTCACCATTCATCTTCTCCTCTATTTAACACAAATACATCTTCATCTGTCCACAGAGCTTTCATTTGGGTCCGTGTAAATCTAGCCTAGCGGCACATCCATCTCACTTGTTTGGATAGCTAATTCTTTTTGATGAAAATTAGCCTTCCCAGCTCCCTGCCTCTCTCCAAACCCCCCCCCCCCCCTCCACCCACACCAACACTCCGTGCCTGTCTCTCTCTTCTCTCCCGCACTCTCTCTCCCTCTCCCTGGCTGCCAGTGACCGTGTGGTTAATGGTTGCGGTTTGAGAAACAAAAACAGCCGTAATTGATAATGAGACTCAGACTCTCTGCCTGCGAGCGCCCCGGGGAGCATCCCCCCTGCCCCCTGCCCCCAGCCCCCTGCCCCCAGCATCCCCCCCGTCTCTCCCTCCATCTCTCATGTGTCCTGGGTGCCTATGCAGGCTGACAGACAGGCAGACAGGCCTGCAGAGAGGAGATTGAAGAGAGCTCCATGATTCGTCCCCAGAGATTTGGGGAGTCGTTTATTTCCTGATGGGTTTGGGATTGGGGGAATAGTCATCTTTGAGGAACTAAGGAAGGAAACTGTCAAATATGTGTGTGTTGGTCTTACAATGTTGGTTGTACTTGATACCAAGTTGACTGGGAGGCTTTGCAGAACTACTGTTAAAACGACTGTAGACTCACTGTTTACAATCCCCTGGTAAAGTGTGGGTCCATGGTTAGTGATGGGACATCCCACAGTTTTTTCTAGTGTGTGTGTGTGGAGGGAGGGGGGGGGACAGTCAAACGGGGGAGACACTTAAACAAAATTGTCTTTATCTGTCTTTCTCCCAGGCACAATCGTTTTTAACACAAATATTTTTCATCAAAGCCTTTCCACATAGGATGGTATTATTTTTAGATCGCTCTGATAAATGAGGGGTTTCACATATCGGGATGTGGTTTGGAGGCAAAAAGTGAGAGAAGGAGTTGAAGGAAGAAAAGAAAAATGGAAAAAAATGGCCCCACCGCAAAAAGCTTATAAAACAACATGTGAAAAATCAGCAGTTCTTTAACAGTTAGCTTGTCATTTTTATTTGCCTCTTCAGATGGTGGCAGCCCTGGTCTTTTCAGGCTGTGCCAGCTGGGAATGGCTGCTGGCTGGAAGGCCCAGGCCTGGCCCTGCTTAGCACTCCTATTATCATCACCACACACTGTAATTCACATGTCAATCACTGCACAGCAGAGGGAGAGCTGGAGGGAGAGGGAGGGGATGAGGGGTATGGGGCCTTGGACAGGGTAGAGAGGCGAAATACTTCCAGGCCCCTAATAAGCCTTCCTCATCCCCTCAGATAGGAAAGACTGGCCAATGCTGGGGATGGGTTGGCCAGGGTATATGGGGTCAGGGCTGGGCTAGTGAGGGCTTGGCTGGGCTTGGTTTACACTGGACTGGGATAGGTTGGACTTGGCTAGTCTAGGCTGATCGGCCCAAGATCAGACGTGCAGAGGAGAGCATGAACTGCAAGGTTAAACTAGACCGCACAGAGCGCAGGAGTATTCTGCACTGGGGGATCTAGAGAGTCTGGCCTACGATGACAACTGGGACTGGCCTGGAAGAGACTGGATTACATCTTTGTGATGTAACGCTGGTTTGGGGCTGGTGGTGGTTCCAGGTCAGAACTGAGACAAACAATTAGTCTCGCTTCTGAACGTTTGGAGAAGATCTCCAGAAATCCTGCCACATCAGATCCTGGTTTAGCCATGAGGAGATGAAATCCTCATATGAAGAAGAATGTTTCATCTCTCAAACTGCCTTTCTCTCCAGAGACATTTTTCAATCTGGTGAGACACCATAATTTAAACCCCGCTCAAACGGGAACTCCGAAGACAGCATGCTATTTCAATCAGAACCCTGGTCCCAGACCCATCAGTGTGCCTGCCAGAGTGTGGTCACACTCTCACTCAAGCACACACACATGCGCACGCAGACAGACACACACACACGCAATACACCTTCACACATGCATCTCTCTCGTTCTGTCTCCCCCTTGCCTCTCTCTCTTCCTCTCTCTTTCTCTCTCTTACTCACACACGCTCACACACACACACACACGCACACACACGCACACACACGCACACACGCACACCCACGCTCACACACACACGCACACGCACACACACGCACACACACGCACACACACGCACACACACGCTCACACACACACACACACGCTCACACACACACACACACACACACACACACACACACACAGCCTGCCAGCGTGTGGTTTGCTCTCATGATGCTTTAATGCCTTGTGGGTTCTGCTCTATCAGGACCATGAGAAATGATTTATTAGCGGCTCCCGCCTGTATTTATAGATAATGAGCCTCCGTCACTGTTAATAAAGAGATCCCGTTCTCTGCCTGGAAACACAGCGCCTCTTTAAGGGATTACTGTCACTGCTAAACAATAGGATTGGGTCTAAAGATAGCATTGTGGTGTGTGTGTGTTGTGGGATGAGGGGAAGGGGGGGGCAATGGGGGGGAGGGTGTAGGGGCCACTAATGGTGGAAACAATCTACTCTGCCAAACACAGACTTTGATACGAAGAAACACATTTAAGATTTATGCTCACTCAAACACACACACCAACACACCCTCATACTGACACGCAACAATTGTTGGCAAGACTCAAGACTTGGATGAATCGGATGTTTTATAATCATTCAGTCCTATACATCTCTCAGTCATGAAGGTCCATCTCTGGTTTCCCTCCTCCTGTCTCCTTTCTCCTCCTCTCTCCTCCTCTCTTCTCCTCTCCTCCGCTCCTCACTGAAGCATTTTATAGAGGCTCAAGCTGGCAAAGAGCATCCCTCATTATGACTGGATAAAATATTGAAAAGCATGGAAGTAAGTGTTTTGTCTTTATGTATTTCTGATGTGCAGTGTGCATGTGTGTGTGTGTGTGTGTGTGTGTATGAGTGTGTGTGATGATAATGATGACGAGGATGAAAGAAAGACACATGATCACTCTGGCGGCCATGTCTGTTTGTGTGACATCATTCTGTCTCCTTCTGGTTCCAATCAGCCCATCTCATCCTGTTAACGACACCTGATAGATTAATGACCGATAAAGTGTGCATGTGTGTGCAAGCATGTGTGTTTCTAAGTTTGTGTGTGAAGAAACGTCTGTGTGTGTGTGTTTGTATGAGTGTGTGTTTGTATGAGTGTGTGTTTGTATGAGTGCATGTGTGCGTGTTTGAGTGTGTGTTCTGTAGGGGCCTACTAAGGGGCTGCAATCAGACAGCTCTCAAATTAGCGCTCCATAACTACATCCTGACCAGGGCTTAGAGTTCTAAAGCTAAAGGAAAGTCCTTCCAGACCATATACCCATCACACACACACACACCACACACACAGACACACACATACACACGCTCTGCCTCTCTCAATTTCTGCACACGGTATCACATCTCTTCGCATGGTGAACTTTGGCATCTGTGGGGTTGGGGGAGGGGAGGTATTGGACGGGGATTGTGGGGCAGTGGGGGGATGTCATCAATTTCAGCAGATTCCCCCCCCCCCATCTTCAATTTCCCCCTCTCTCTAACCCTTCCTCCTCCTCCTCTTCCTCCAGCCCTTCCCTGATCCCAATTGGCCCACAAAGCTGAGAACAGACACACTCCCAGAGTAGCATCCACTCCTCTGCATCCCTTGTAGAGGCTGAATGCAGGACAAGGCCATCTGACTACCCAGTATCTCAATCATACATCTCTGTGACCAGGTATCAGGAATACACTCTGGGGAGGCTGTGACACACACACACACACACACACCGTCTTTGTTCTGTAGGGAGGGAATGTCTTCTTTCCCACTTTTTTCTTACCATGTAAATCCTTATGCCTCCTCAAGAAAAGGTTGTGTGTAGGGAGTATGGATCAGTTCCTGTTAACCACAGTCTAAAGTGTTTAGGAGCCTGGCCCTCTGCCTGTAACCGGTGGGGGGGGGGGGGGGGGGGGGGGCGGTTCTGGGTGATCTGTTATGGGTTTATAAACTGTTATAAAGAGGAGAAAAATATGATGAATAAGTATGAATGTTCTGGATGACTTGTGTTGATGTGACCTGCCACCAGGGTGTCACTGAGCACTAAATTCACAGCCTTTGGTCAGTCTATCGCCCCCAAGTGGTCCGTGGTGTGTGTGTGTTCTTACTGTTAACATGACATGATGTCATTGAGTCTGGAAGTGATTCCGTTTAGCTATGATGCTATTGGCCATCTTCCAGCAGTGTGTGTGTGTGTGTGTATATGTCCCTGAATTAACAAAGACGAAGCTCAGTGCTCTTGCAGTGCTCTGGAGCGGTGCGATGATGAGGTCATTTCCCCAGAGCTCAGTGCTCGGAGAACACGCCGACATCCCTCCATCTTCCCTCCGTCGCTTGTCCTTTTTCATCTGTTTTCTTCTCCTCTCTGCTCCCTCTGTACTTTTCCCTGTCTATTTACCTTGAATCATTCTTTATCACTCACACATGTCCCCCTCTTCATCGGGACACACGGTCAATCTCTTTCCCTCTCACGTTCCCTCAAACACACGTATCGTCACTCGCCAGCCAAAGACAGCAATCCTGCCTCTTTTCTCCCTCCTCCTTTCTCTCTCAGTCGCTCTCTCTCACCTTAGAAGAAGCTCTCCCTTTCCACTTGTCACCTCCCCCCCCACACATACCTTCCTCTCTCTTTTTCTTGCCCCCCCCCCCCCTCTCGTCACCTCCTTGGTGCTCTGTGTGTGAGCTGGGCCTCCCCCAGGGCCCTGTCAGCGGCACACAGGCAGCAGTTGGAGACACTTCCTCCTGGCCCACACAGAGAGAGTCCCAGAGTAAAGGACACGGGTTCTGAATCAAGTCCATTACACCATGTTATCCTACGAATCTACTCATGTTGTGTAGCTTTTGATTACAGTGAAGAGTGTGTGTGTGTGTGTGTGTGTGTGTGTGTGTGTGTGTGTGTGTGTGTGTGTGTGTGTGTGTGTGTGTGTGTGGTACATGGTGGGGGGTATGAGTTTTTTTTTTATCAAGGTGAATATTTTGGAATATTTTTGTATAACAAGATAAGAAACTTGATCTTTCCTGCCTCTCTCCCCTTCCGGATGAAATTATCACATTTTCAAAGCAATCACACACACACAAAAACACACACACACGGTTGACTGTGAATGAGGTGAGAGGATGGAAGGATGAGAATGTGTTTGAGAGACGGGAGCTTTAGAAGTTGAGACGAACAGGAAACCCTCATTTGTCACCCTTGTCTCTGAACCTGTGTGATCTCTATGTGGGATGAAGTGTGTAAGGATGTGTGTGTGTCTGTGTGTGTGTGTGTTGGCAAGTGGAGTGGAGCTCCTGAGAATGAAGTCTGCTTATTTTTGATGAAGTATCTTTGAAGCGGTCTTCATATCATCTGCCTCCGGAACAAAGCCTGAGGCTTTCTTTTTGTCTTCATCATCTGTCTGTCACTCTTTCTTGCTTTCTTTCTCTTTTCTTTTGAAGGACTCTCTTTCTCTCTCTTTGTTTATTTCTCTTCTCTCTCTCTCTGTCTTCTGACTTCTCCTCACCTCAGACACATGGTGATTATAGTCACTTCACAGACAAACGTGTCAGTGACATTATAATGCTATTGTCTAGCGTCTGTGTATGTGTGTGTGTGTGTGTGTGTTGTCAGGGATAATGAACAGGGAACAGGACAGAATCATTTGTCATTTGTGGCTTTGCAAGTCACAGGATTGTGACCAGTGACAGAAATTGAAGGGTGCACATGTGTGTGTGTGTGTGTAGGTGATGTCATGACTGTTAGCACTGCTTTCTCACACTCTTCAACCCGACCCTAACAGTTTACTGCCAGAGTAAGTGTGCTGGATGTGTTATGCCTGTGTGTGTGTGTGTCTGTACTTCAGACCACAGGGAAAGAGTGGTTTTCCAAGTCTGAGGTTATTCTCTGTTCAGCTAAGGGAGGATGGCAAGTCTTTTCAATGTATGTGTGTGAGTGTGTCTAGAATATGAGACTGTGAGGCAGAGAAGGCCCAGCCTATGGAGTGTTAGTCAGTTTGAGCTCTAAAGCGGAGCGACAGAGTTTAATCTTTTGTTAATCAGCGCCTCGGAAAACTCACTCATGCATCAGCAGCCACAGATTACTCTGCCTCCCTCTGTCTCCTCGCTCTGCCCCTCCTTCTCTCCCCCCTTTCCTTCCATCCCCTCCCTTTCTTCCTACTTCCTCTCCTTTCATTCCCTCCTGCCTCGCCACTCCTCTGCCTCTCCTCTGCCTCTCCTCTCCTTGAGTCTTGGGTCAACTGTAACTATGAAAAAATATGTATTTTTTATACTTCCTTATTGTGTGTTCAAGTGTACAGTTTAAGTTTGTGTGAGTGTGCACGCATGAGTGTGTGTGTGTGAGAGTGCGACCAGAGTTCCAAACACACCGTAAGATGAGCCCATAAACAGGCCTTCAGGACCACTTATCCCTCTCTGAGAGGGCTGGGGGAGTGGTGAGGGGCTTCACTACAGAAATCAGCTGCTCTGTTTATGTACCTTTCACTGGTGATTACCGGTCCAATCTGTCTGTATAACAGAGGAAATGTCAGCGTGTGTGTGTATGCGTGTGTGTGTGTAAGTGTGTGTGTGTGCGTGTGTATGTGTGTGTGTGTGAATGAATGCCATGTAGAACCTTAGTAGAGAGTGCTGGAGGGAGCTCCTGGGTTGTGTGGGGCTCCAGTATGTGTTTATTTACTTACAATATGAAATACCCTGTGAGTCAGCGGAGAGAGAGAACAGGAGAGGAAGAGGACCACCGTGGCCCTGCAGCATGTTTAAATCGAGTGTTTGTGTGTGCGTGTGTGTTAAGCTACAAACTGTTTCAGACACTAGTAGTGTGCCTGGCACTGAGCTAAGTTTCCACGTTAGCTTGTGAAGACTGTGGAGCTTGTCAGTGAGCAAGTATTCTGGGAGGCAGGTGGGTGCGTGTGTGTAGGCGAAGGGCAATAGAGACTGTGGAAGACACCATGTGGTGGTGTAGGAGGTTATTTACATGGAACTGCAGTGGCAGATGGCTATTTTCCACTATTTTAGTCTATCCTAGCATAAATATGAAACACTAATCTATCATGATTATCATGAAGTAAACTTTCTAAAAGACCGTTGTTGATCATTTAATGTAAAAGACTCGTTTCTTTGTCCACAAGATGTCACCATAATTCCACATTTCTATTTCTATTCGAGTTTTGTGCATCAAATCCAATGTTTTTTTAAATTTTTTTACAACGAACAGCAACGAATTCCTGACTTTTGTAATGCTTTTCTGTCTAAATAAAACATGTTCTGAATCGGCTGTACTTTGCCGGACCAAGTTAAATTCCCTAACATGTGACCGGAAGCGGGATTCAGCCTGAATGCAAAGTGCGTCATCGAAGAGACCTGCTCACGGGGATAATCTTCTCCGTCCATTAGATAAAAACAGACCGATTCAGTTTTCCGATTTAAAATGGTGAAGATAGCTTTTAGTTCTGCTCTAGCTCAGAAGGCGCTGGGAAAGGAGCTGCCAGTGTCCGAGAAGGTAAGCGTATTTGTTGCTCATAGTGGAGCAACGGTGGCTTTTACGGTGCTTCTGCATTCGTACAGCGGAGGCCTTTATGACATACGTGGGCTTTCCCTGCGACTGTATGTTGACACACATCCACGCGTAGACCGACTGTCCCGTTCACACCATCTCATTGATAGACAGCCAAATTAGGTATTAGTCATTTTTTGAGGGTTGCTTCTGACGCATTAACAAGCTGCACGAAATGGGCCCTATCCAGCATCTCCAGCGTCATTCACTGCGTTGGAAAGGTTTCCTATTATTAGATTGATCTAATAATGTGGCCTGGTCCTTAATTTTACACTTTGCATTATTCAGATTCACCGTGCAGGGTCTAATAGCATTGCTTTTATAGTCATATAAGCTGAATATAGTTAAGGATATATTCTGGCAGTGTTTTCAGCAAACTCTAAGCATGTATCTGTCGTGTGTGCGTGTGCGTGTGTGTGTGTGTGTGTGTGCGTGTGTGTGTGTGTGGGCGGGTGTGTGTGTGTGTAGGACCCTGAGCTAGCTTCTGCGTCGAGGAGCAATGAGGGCTCCACAGGTCGTTGTCTTCTAACGCTGCTTGGCCTAGCCTTCATCCTTAGTGGACTCATCGTTGGAGGAGCCTGTCTCTATCGCTACTTCACCCCCAAGGTACAGTATGTAGATGTGCGTGTGTGTGTGCGTGCACACACGTATGTCCCATCTCTCTTGCAAGACTCTGTGCCTCTGCTGAATCCTGCCTGTTTCTCAATACAGTTCATTCTAAAAGGGACATATATTGTTTATGTAGTCCAGGACTTTTTCAATTCCAAAGGAGAGACAGACTCAGCACTATTACCCTGTAACTGTTCCAAATTGGAGTAGAACTGAATAATAAAAACAAACCTGTCCAGATGCTTTCGGTGGTAATTTTGTGTGTGTGTGTGTATGTGTGTGTGTTGTCCTGCAGAGACTGTATCATGGGGCGATGCAGTTCAGTGACGTGTCCAGCGGCGCAACGGAGGAGAGCCAGCCGTACTACCTGCCGCTGGTGGAGGAAGAAGTGGAGATATCTGACAACATGGCCGTCATCAGCGTCCCCCCGCCTCGCTTCAGGCCCGGAGACCCTGCTTACATCCTGCATGACTTCAACAGGGTGAACAATGAGCTCTCTCTCTCTCTCTCTCTCCTATTCATGTCTTCCCTTTCGTTATTTTACGTGTTCACACACACACTTGAACACACACTCATGTGACTAATGATAATGAGTTATTGTGTGTGTAGAAGCTGACGGCGTACCTTGACCTGACCCTGAGGACCTGCTTTGTGATCCCCCTCAACACCTCTGTGGTGCTGCCCCCCCAAGACCTCATGGACCTCTTCATGCAGCTCATGGTGTGCATTTGTGTGTGTGTGGGTGTGTGTATTTGTGTATGTGTGTTGGGGAAACGTCACCCCTTTTTATGAATTCCTGTAAATCATTGACTGTTGTTTACCCCTTTTCCCCAGTCTGGTTCTTACCGGAGCTACCTGGTTCAGGAGGACCTGGTGGTGACGGAGCGTGTTGACAATGTAAAAGCTCTGGGCCACTACATCCGCCGCCTGTGTGAGGGCAAGGACACCTACAGGATGCAGCGCCGCAGTGAGCTCCCAGGTGCGTGGGAGGGGAGGGGGGGGGGGGGGGGATTTTCTTCTTACAGAAGAAATTCAAGCTATCGTGTTTTTTTTTTTTTCTTCATTATTCATCTAACCAACTGGAAAGATCATTTTAATCAATGTTTATACTAATGTACTGGCATGTACAGATTGAAGCATAGATTTCATCCACAAAATATTCATGGCTTGTCCCTTTTAAGAGACATGAAAAGGTGCCGGAAAGACTGTATTTCTGCAGTGAAGGCAACTGTGTCTCCTGTGGGGAAATGAGATCAGGTCTGATAAGTACTTCCTTGTACCAGTGAGGGAGGAAAAGACACACAGTTATAACTGTTGTCGTTGAATAAACGATTACGGATAACTCAGTTTGAACTCCTCCAAAGTGGCCGACTCAAATACACATGGGTCTGTGTTGTTTTGTATTGTATTCAAATTCCTGTGTGTGTGTGCGTAGGGGGAGGCATGCAGAAGCGCTCCGTGGAAGAGTGTTTCACCATCCACCACTTTGAGAACAAATTTGTGACGGAGACCAGAATCTGCAAGGCCTGAAGGGGAGGAGGTAGGAGGGGAGAGACTGACCAGAGGTCCCTGAAGGGAGGAGAGAACGAGAGGCAGAGAGAGCAATAGAGGGAGAGAAGGCTGTCTTCCAACTCTTGCAGCAGTGGTGTTGGCAGAGAGATATTTTTGTACAAATCTAACTTGTAGATCATGCTTCTCTTGCTTTTGTTCCTGTGAACAGTGATTATCCTACAAGTTACTGTGCAGCTTTATGCCCGACCCCCTCTGGTTCTTTCCATATACTGTTATCACCTTTAACCCCTAGAGGGTCGTAATAACCGCCGCCCCCTCTGGTTCCTAAACTAGTACTACTAACTGAGTTAGTACTGAGGTAGATCCTTTTGAGTTAGTACTAAGTTATTACTGAGTAAATATTTGTCCCCTTTTTCATCTCGCTAACTGATGTAAAACTCATGTCTCTGCTGTATTTCTGTTTGTGTGGATACTGTAACATGACCTCTCATGTGAGTCGTTCAGCGTCATCCCCCTCAGCCACAAAAGTTTATGATGTACTGTTGCTCAACAGTATAGGGACAAGCTGTTACCCGGTTGGACAAAGTCCCCACAATGTTGTCAAGTAATTCATATCAAACATGCCTGTCTGTGTTGGACTGCTGTTTACCTTGTTAACTCATTGAGATGTTGCACTCCTAACCAAACTAAGACCCACGTATAGTTACATTTTGCTGACCCCTTAGTAATCCTGCTGTAGACATTACCCAGAGTGCCCTGCTGCTCCCCTGGGGTCTCCCACCCCCATGCTGTGGTTGGTTGTTTTCTATCTGGTTGTGGTGTTGTTCCCTTAAAGAGTTTCAGATTAGTGTCCTACAAAAATACAGTATTTGTGTTTGTATAGATCCCTTTTTAGTTAACTAATCGCTGTCGCTTAGAGAGACAATCAGACAGGAGACCGGAAGTGTGTATGGAGTTCTGTACTGTGTGTGTGTGTGTGTGGTTCAGATGCACAAGCACTGGGAGATGTCTGTCTTGAACAACGAGTAGAGAGTACTGTGGCAATGTTGTTAGAGTGACGCTCACTTTGTATTTGGTTGTCAAATAAAGATGAATTTCGTTACCTACCTACCACTGCAACACCTGTTGTTTTTGTGTTTCATGGAACTTTTAACTGTCAGCAGATGGGTGTGACAGTTAACACCTCAACACAGACACTTCTACCAATGTGTTGAACCACACGGAAACAGCGAGGCATGTACTTTTTTGATTTCACTTCACACATTGTCTTATCAGATCACACATCTACAGCAGCATAATGGAACTTGAGAAACATGTTTTTTTCCATAAACGTTATTAACCCTTGTGTTATCTTCGGGACATTCTGACCCATCAGTCATTGTGACCCACCGTCGTATTGCGACAACTTTACCACATACAAAAACAAAGTGAAGCATTTTCTTTTAACCGCCGGGCTGTCTCAGACCCCCTACATTGCAAAGGTTAAAATAAAATTATTTTTATTTGTTTTTGAATTGGGTAAAATTGGGTAAACACAACAATGGTTCGTTATGAACCTTTGGGTCAAGTTACCCAATTTTACCCAATTCAAAAACAAATAAAAATAATTTTATTTTAACCTTTGCAATGTAGGGGGTCTGAGACAGCCCGGCGGTTAAAAGAAAATGCTTCACTTTGTTTTTGTATGTGGTAAAGTTGTCGCAATACGACGGTGGGTCACAATGACTGATGGGTCAGAATGACCCGAAGATAACACAAGGGTTAACTAATCAAAACCTTTCCATAATGGAATGTGTTTGACTATATGTATGAGTTATTGTCTATCATAAAACTTAGTCCTCACTGAAGAAAAGTCCATAGACTGGATTACAGGTTAGCCGTTGAGCCTTTCAGTCTCCCATTCCTGAAATGTACCCTAAAGACAACCCAGGTTTAAGTTGCTCAAATTGACTCAAGATTGAGGTTGGAGGTCGGACCTGAGCTTGAGAGCGTTTGATTTCAGTCCTGTGGTCCTTCAGTTGAGGTTAAGAACTTCTCTGCAGGGGTGCAGGACGGTCTCGGCCCCAGAGAGAAGCTCTCCGGGATCTCCGGCCTACTCAGCCGTCTCCTGAACTCATCTGTGGTGAAGTAGTACATGATAGGGTCCAGGCCTGAGTTCAGGCTGGCCAGACACAGGGTGACAGGGTGGCATCGCAGCACCAGCTCCCTCAGGGCACAACTGCCCAGCGCGTCGGCCTTGGCCAGGAAGTCCAGGGGCATGGTGATGTGGTAGGGGGCGAAGCAGAGGAGGAAGACGAGGGCGCAGCTCATCACCATCCTCAGGGCCCTCCGCTTCTCCCCCCGGTCCTGCACCCCCTCGCCCACGTCCCGCAGGCTTCTGGCCACCAGGCAGGCGCAGGCCAGCACTAGGACCAGGGGGAGGACGAAGCCCACCAGCTCCGCCCCGGCCATGAGCGCCCAGCCCGCGGGCACGCTGATGGGCACCATGGGAAGCTCGGAGAAACACGCCGTGTCCGGGGCGGGGCTAGGGGCCGTGGGCTCGGGCGGCCGGCCGGCGTTGCGCAGCAAGGGGAACGGCAGGCAGCCCAGACAGACGAGCAGCCAGCCGGCGGCGCTCACGCAGAGGTCGCTCCTCCGCCTGGACGCCGTGCAGTGGAGCGGCCGGATGATCAGCTCGCAGCGGCGCACGCTCACGCACACCAGGAAGAAGATGGAGGCGTACATGTTGACGTACTTGAGGTAGAAGCAGAGCATGCAGACAGAGTGGCCGAAGGGCCAGGAGTGGATTAGATAGTAGTAGATCCTCAGTGGGAGGGACAACACCTGGATGAGGAGGGGAGAGCAAAGGTGGGGGGCACGACAGGAGAACGGTGAGGGGAGAGATTCGAAAAGGGAGCTACAGTCCTTTTCGACACGATGTATTGAATAACGTGAATGAGTGAGAGGGATGATGGTTTTACCTGCAGGAGGTCTGCTACAGCCAGGTTCATCATGAAGACCACGGCTCTCTTTGTCTCTCTGATGTAGGACTGGAACACCCACAACGCCAGCACATTCCCAAGCAGTCCCGGCACCAGGATCATACTGTAGATGATGGCATATACCCGGTGCTGATAGATCTGCAGGTCATCACTGTTTCCACAGCTCTGATTGGATACATTCATCATCCCTCCACTCGACTGGGTCCAGCCACTGGTCCAGGCAGGTGTCAATCAAGAACTTGGCCAATAGTTAGGCTTCGGGGTAGTAAGAAATAGAGGGCCCTGTGTGGTTAGTCCTCTGGTCAGTGGTCCGTTTGTGTGTATTCAGATGTGTCCAGGTGTATGTCAGTCTAGAGTGTCCCTCATGGCTGTAAATGTTCACGAGTACTGTAGTGACCAAAGGAGAAAAAGCCTTGGTTGAGAGATGGTATGTAGCAGCAGTCCACTTCAAGTGCAGTCCCGGTTAGGTCCCAGGCAAGTCCCAGTTTAGTTCCTGTATCATCTCAGTTTCAAAATACCTAGAAGTGACAACCGCATTGTAACTGTCAGTGATGTAAGCTAAATGAATAAAATTGAACATAGAACAGTGTTTTGTTTGTGTTTGCATGTGCCTCTGCAAGCTGTATTATGTACAGTAGTGCGGTTTGGCACTACGCTGTGCTGTTTTACATATTGTTTCCTCTTAGCCATGGCAACACATGTGTGCATGTGTATGTGCATGTTCCATGCACCATATTGAGTGTATGATTGCAATGGCATTTAAATGTGAACAAACCACAGGGAAATTCTCAGGAACAAACTAACTGAATGTGGCTGTTTCTAAGCATACCAATCCATGTTATCTGGTGTGAGAAATCCTCAGGGGAGAAGGTAGTGAAACTACTGAGCCTAGAACCAGCCTGTCATTTCACTGGTTAGTATAACTGTGACTTGGAACATGGAGAAGCTGCGTTTGACCCCTGACTCTTGGCTGTGTTGCAGTTGAATCTCCCCCAGATATCTGGACACTCTGATCTCTCCACCCCTCTCTGTTGTCCTCCCTTCTACCCTACTTCTCAGGCCAGAAAGAGGAGTTCTTCCAGACATTGGTCTCTCAAGCACCCTCTCCCCTCCCGTATCTGGTCACCTCTAACCCAGAGAAGGGAGCTGATCCTGGGAGGGCTGAAAGGGACAGCCCTGATATCCTCCCTCACCATCTCTGCCTCAACTTACATGGTCACAGTATACTTATGTCACCTGTATTACATCGGACACTATCTCTGAGGTGTCAGTCTCATTGTTTTTTTGAAGAGTATCAAAGAAGGTCAAAATGTTCAAGTAAGCCAGGTCACTCCATCAGACGTTAAGCAATCATGGAAGGTTAACTTTCTAACAACAGAACATTTTAAAAGTGTTGTCATCCACTTCCATTATACTAATCAGATCACAGCACCTCAGTGGGTTTCAACCTTTATGTCTCAGTCAGACATGAACTAGCAGTCTCTCAATCCGTTTTGGATTGGATGCATTTCTATGGGACACCTTGTGATCAGAGAAAACAGAAAGAGATCTTGCCAGTGGAAAGTTTGAGTGAGTGACTCAAAGTGAGAAAGTGTGTACTGTATGTGTATGTGGGTAGATGGGCTAATGATAAGGCACATCCATGTGCACACTGCCTCTCAGCAGCCATGCTCATTCCCCTTCCTAAGACCAAGAAATCCCTCTTTCCCCCTTCACACACACACACTCCTTCGCATATCAGACATTCCCCACACACGGGGGAAACATATGAGACCTCCCGTGAGGCATGACTTCACAGTTTAGGCATTCTTACAACCCTCTAGCCCTCGACTCCCTTCCAATGCACACACGCACACACAGACACGCACACACAGACACGCACACACAGAGAGATTACACTCTTTAGCAGAGAGAAACCATACGACTTACTTGTTGGTATTAATTATCTAGGCAGAGTATCTTACCTCAGTGGGTCCAAGCAGTGTAGGTATTTGTAGACAGCAGACAGCAGATTGTGATGTAAGCCAGGACACATTACCCCACTAACCGTAAGTTACACCCACACTGGCTCTTTGCGCCTCTCTTCTTCTACCTTCCTTTGCTCCACAGTGGTACTCACCAAAATTGTGTTTCCTGTTCCTAATATGTCATGAAATATCTCTCTCGCTCTCTGTATTTAGCTCTTTGACTTTCTCACACACATGCTTATGCTCCAACCAGCTCTCTCTCTGACTGTCTCCTCTCTCTCTCTGACTGTCTCCCTCTCTCTCTCTCTCTCTCTCTCTCTCTCTCTCTCTCTCTCTCTCTCTCTCTCTCTCTCTCTTTTACACACTTTTTATCTCTATCAGTTTTTTTCACTTCACACTCCTGTGAAGTTTCCTGTCTGTGTGGGTGTGGCTACTGAAACCATCACTTCTGCAATTCAGTTTGCTTTTGGATGTAGCGTGGCTCTGATCAGTGAGTGGCATTTCATTGTGACACCAGGATGTACTGGTATCTGCATATGCATGAGACATGAGCTTAGTTCTGTACACTTCTAATAAGGATGACATCAGATCGATTCTCTACCCTTATCTATCTTTAGGGTATCCATTTCCCCTCTCATCTCTCTGTGGTCACTGGTCTACTGTCATCTTTCTCATCCTCTCCGAGGGCAGGGAAGATGCTATTGAACTTGATGATTCATTTCTAGCATTCAGAGACCAGGACTCTCTCACGCACACAAATCCTTATCTAAACACATTCCAATGCCAACATACACAGACACACATTAATTCGTTCTCTGATTATCAACAGTTGTCTAAACAAAAATATGTTTTGAAGATCTTGCTGATGATGAAGAGATAGGAAATAATGTGATGGCTGGAAGGAAGGATTGAGGGTAGGTGGAGGAGGAAGGGGGGGCAGGTTTAGGTGAGGGTGTTGAACCGCCCGGCAGCTCCCGCTGGCAGCAGCCTGCTGGAGCGCTTGCCAAAAACTGAGGTCGAGGTTGCCATGGCAAGGGAGGGGAGCAGAGGGACGGTTTAACTGTCAACCTAGATCCTGCCAACCACAGTTTTCCTTTGACATCTGTCAAAGTTATTCAAGAAAACTGAAACAGAACTATCTATCCATCTATCCATCTATCCATCCATCTCTGTTATACTTGAAACCACTTATGTTGTCTCTAGATTGAGTTTCAGCCTGTATAAAACTGGAAGGGATTAAAAAAAAAAGGATAAAACCTGCATGAAAGTCATACAAAAATAGGTTCAAAAACACCAAGTGCATATTGTGAAATATTTTGTGTATACTGCATAAACTAAGTAGTATCAAATGTTTGTGAATAGTTGATCTTGGGAACAGTGCATGCAAAAAATATTCATAACTGTACCTTTAAAGTAATACCACTAGAAACCATGTGGTCTGTAACTGAAAAAAAGGTATGTGTTAGATACACTAGCAACAGTTAATGTAAGATGTGTGAGAACAAAAGAGCCTCCAATCAAGTTTCGAAAGGGATGCACGTGTCCAGGGTGCAACACATGCCCTGCTTATTTTAGTCATTTGACTGGACCATGGTTCAAGTACTGTCCTTTCCTTGGTTTGTCTCACAAACAAAAACAGCTGGCAAGCAGCTAGCACAACTGCAGTTCCATTCAAATTAGCATCACGAGTGGCCAAGTTTAGCTAATTTATGAATAGTATTTATATATATATATATATATCAATATATAGATATAGATATAGACCTATATATAATTGTGCCGCTCCCCCTGTCAATGATAGCACCCCATCAGCACCTGCATTACAAATGATCTGGCACCGCCCCTGTTGGTGTGCTTCCTCTCTACAAGTTGCTTCTTTTCTGTTGTTCTAGTTGGTTTGTGCAAGAAACTGTTCCTGTTACTTTAAAGAACGTTAGGTAATCAAAATGGTGTAAATGGTTTTCTTTGTTTTCAGTTGCTGTACCATAGACTTCCTTTTTACATAAGCCTAAGGTGCACCGCTAGCATCCTGTCAACCCACTGACTCCCTGGTAGAAAGTACTCATGGTGATACTCTGACTAGGTTGACTTTAGCAAAATGCAAAAATGCATATATGCATTCTTGCACAAATAAGTTTCAAATCAATAAAAGTTAATGTGTAACTATACCTGTTCTGTGCTGTTGTACTGTAAACAATGCACTCACAAATCGTCTGGAGCATGGTTTGTCAAATAATCACTGTAATTCTGACATTACTTTAGCATAACTCATAAAATATTGAAATAATTTCTTTAAAAAAAATCAATACACTGAGAATTATGGGTACTAGAGTGAACAAATTGAAGCCAATTGTGTTACATATGTACAGTACTATAGGCATATGGTTCGGAAGAGCAGCCAGAGTATCACCATGAATACATGAATACAGTGATCCACAGTGACCCAGTCTTGTCAGATGAGCCACACAATCCAGTCTCTCTGCACGCACCTCTCTGCCTTCTCACCTGTCCGCCCTTTGAGGGGGCACGTTGGATTAACCAGGCTATCCACCCCTTTCATTCTGACAGGACAACCCATCAGTCTATCTCCAAGTCAAACACCTCTATAAACATTGAGTCATTATCACACTGGCGGTGACTTCTGAATGACTAGCACACAATAAACAAACAGAATGTTTTCATCTTTCAAACTAAAACAAGCTTGACTTTTATTAATGTTATAAACTAGAAGGTTGTGCAGCAGCAGTTGCAGCACAGAACTAGCTTCATACTGGCCCCTTAACACTAGCTTATCTGTTGCAGCTTATTCATGATCTCTAGGTTGAGGCCATAAACTGGACGTGAAGAACGTCAAATGATGCTTTTGAAATACAGCGGATTTAAAAATAAGAGTTTGTGTGTGTATTCATGAGATTGCTCAGCAGTTGTGGGCATCCTTATTATCTTAGTCTGGGTGTGCCTGTGGTGCTAGATATGAAAGACACCTCAGATGACTCATAACTGTACACTGTTCATGCCACCCAGACACATACCAACACACACACAAACACATAGTCCAGTAGCACTACTAAGCGGGGTCCAATTAAGTTCCTCTGGACCAATTCAGGTCCTCTGGAAACTCTGGAAATGTTTTTTAAACAACAGCTTCTCTGGCTGCACACACACTCAAGTTAAGGTCAGGCCGCTCCAGGTTTCAGTTTATAAACAATCCACTGTCACATGACCCAGGGAAGTTCTCCTCACTTCCTCATCTGAAGTCATTGTGTTGGGACGTGTTCCATCACATTGTTATCAAGGACGCCACATGACCAAGCTGCAGCTCATCTGATCACTGGTAGAGGAGGAATAGGAGGAGGGCGGAAGAGGAGGAAAGGGTTAGAGTGTCTTGAATTTCCTTTGGGATCAATAGAGTGAATTGAACTAAATTGAATTAGAGGCAGACACGGAGGAGGAGGCAGAGTGGGAAGAGGAGAGGAAGTGCTCCTCCTTAAGAGGCACGAGGGGCTTCTGAAGGAGCAGCTGTCAGACCAAGGAGGCACCTCTGCTCCCTCACCCGCTACTCCCTGTACGAGGAGACGCTCTCCATGCTCGTGAGACGCTCCCTGGTCGGCCGAGACTGCGGCGAGGAGCACGGAGGGGAGGAGAGCAGGAAGGAGGAGTAGGAGGAGGTGCGTCTGCGGAGGTGCATCCTAAACTCTGCCGTCAGGAAGTAGTAGAGGAGGGGGTTGAGACAGCAGCTGACGCTGGCCAGACACAGGGACACCGGGTGGAACTGACGCACTGCCTTCTGCGTGGGGCAGTGGGACACCAAACCCTGCGACACCATGAGGTAGAGCAGGAAGTTGAGGTGGTAGGGTACGAAGCAGACCAGGAAGAGGGCGGCGCAGCTCAGGACCATGCGGAGGCCGCGGCGCTTCTCTCCATCCGTCTGGCGGGAGGAGGAAGAGAAGGAGGAGCTGGAGGGTCTGGTGGCGGGGGTGTGGGCCGCCGGTTTGGTCTGTCCACGTTCCTCCTTGTCCTGCTTCTGTCCGAGCGAGCGGGCGATGCGGTAGGAGCTGTAGCTGACGGCTAGGAGCGGCAGCAGGAAGCCAAACAGCTCCGCCACGGACATCATGGCCGCCGCCAGGGGGAGGGGCAGCCGGCGAGTAGGTAGGTCCTTGAAACAGCCAGGACTGGCTGTGTCGCGGGGGGTGGAGAGGGAGGTCAGGCTGAGGCTGGTGCTGGGATGGAAGCTTGTATACAGGGGGGAGACATAGGCCTGATAGTTGACCGCAGGGCCAGGCGTAGAAGGGGAGTAGGGGCTGGCGTTCGGGGCGAGGCTGGTGCTGGTGGAGCTCCTCATGAGGATGAAAGGGGAACAGCCCAGTCCCGCCACCAGCCACACGCTGGCACTGATGAGCATGTCGTAGCGCCGCCTCCACCTGCGGGCACAGAAGGGCTTCAGCAGGAACACACACCTCTGCACGCTGATACACACCTGGGGGAGAGGAGGAGGAGAGCGCTTGGTAAAGTTAAGGTTCTGTGTGTGTGTGTGTGTGTGTGTCAATCTGCCTGCCTGTCTGCATGGATCACTGGCTTATTGTCTGACTCTTAATGATTGCCCAAACCCTGAGCATTCATCATTCAAGTAGAGTAATAATCTCCCTCAGAAAAATGCTGAATCAGAACCCTCTGCCCAAGAGGCCCTCTTGGACCCATTTGCGTCACCCTACCCTTCTTCCTGTTTTCTCTCTGATATTACTGTTGCCCAAGAACTGTGTTTGGCTCTGCTCACCAGGAAGAAGATGGACGCGTACATGTTGAGGTATTTGAGATAGAAGCAGAACAGGCAGAGGGGCTGTCCGAAGGGCCAGGAGTGGGTGAAGTAGTAGTAGATCCTGAGAGGCAGAGAGAGGACATGGGCCAGGTCTGCCAAAGCCAGGTTCATCATGAAGATCACTGCCTTGGTCTTCTTTCTGTGGGATTGGAAAGAGAAGGCAGAAGTTTAAGGTGTGTGTGTGTGTGTGTGTGTGTGTGTGTGACTGTGTGTGTGAAGTTGTCAGTGAGTAAGGGTGTTTCTGCATGTGTGTGTGTGAAAGACAGTGTGTGAGTGTGCATATAGGTTTTAGGAGTCAGTGTGTGTGTGTGAGGGTGTGTGTGGAAGGGAACATGTGCATGTACCTGATGTATGTGCAGAGTACCCAGAGGGCCGTGGCATTCAGCAGCAGGCCAGGCACAAAGAGAACCAGATAAAAGTATGTGTACAGCTGGTCCATGTGTTGCTCCCATCCACTCAGATCATACGTACACTGTGAGGAGGAGTTAGCCAGTAGCTCCACTTTCAAAGCTGACGCGTTCTGGTACATACTTGCTCTGTCTTCTTTTTCTTACTCTCTCTCTCTCTCTCTCTCTCTCTCTCTCTCTCTCTCTCTCTCTCTCTCTCTCTCTCTCTCTCTCTCTCTGTCTCTCTCTCTCTCTTTCTCTCTCTCTCTCACACACAAATACACACCCACACACACACTAAGGGCTTGAGTTAAACAAACCCCAATTTTACAGCATCACGTGTCATCTTACACACCCTCACACACACTGGGCAGGTGCATCTGGAACAGAGAGCCAGGTGGACAGATATGAGTGGAATCTGAACATGGGATCAAACTGACGTATTACAGCTGCAGAAGAACAATGACTCATGGTTGCAGTGTGAAAGTACAGCTGGCCAGAAAACCCAGTATATCTGCCCGCCTGTTTCAGTGCTAAACCACATTGTTGCCATATTGTATGTTCTGCCATTCCTACACAGTCTTCAATCTAGGACAGTCCACTCTAGGACCCCCATGCTTAGGCAGGAAATGTCTTAGAGAGAGAGAGAGAGAGAGAGAGAGAGGGAGAGAGGGAGAAAGGGAGAGAGGGAGAGGGGGAGAGAAAGAGGGAGAGAAAGAGGGAGAGAGGGTAAGAATGCAAGACATAGGGAGAGAGAGAGTTATCTCCTCATCTGAACAATTGTCAAACGTTTTCCAACCTCCGCTAGCCAACTCCCTTCCTGTAATGGACCGAGAGAAGGAGGGAGTGACCGACAGAGAACAAGCATGAGGAACAGAGAGATGGAGGATGGAATAGAAACTGAGAAACAAGAAAACTCTCTTTCCACCTCTGTTGTGTGCTAGGCCAGCCTGCACCAAATATCCAGCAACACCGAAGGTTAAGAAAAATAGATTATTTCCTGACACTGGGTTATACACTTACAGTTGTAACTCAAATGTTTCTTATTGAAAAGAGGGATAATTGATGTTGTTTTTCTAGCCTTCCTGTGAAGATACTATGTTACAAACCCTGTCGAAAGTATGACAACTTCTAACATCTTACGTGTCTAGAATCACAGTTAACAAAGTTAGTTTTTATCTGGATGTATTACCTTAAAATCCCCTTTGGTCTTTTGGTCTGGTTAAGAGTTGGAGTGGAAAGTCCTTTGTGTTACCAATAAGATCCCCAGCATTATTTACCTGTGATTAATATACACACACGTTCAGTTGAATTCACTTTTGCATGAACTCATCCACACACACATCTATGCCAATCAGACAACTGGTGAAAAGGCAAACCAACCTCTGTGTGCATGTGCAGTTGGCCTGTTTCTTTCGGCCTGGCGCGCAGCATGCCTGTTTGTGTGCGTGCGGGTGTCAGTGTTGGGTGGTGCAGTTTTCTGGTGCAGCGCCGCCTTCTCAGTCCACCGATGTCTTGAGCGCGGGTAAAGGAAGTGGTTCTGATGTCACTCCGACTCTGCCCGGGACTGCCTCAGGGTTTTTGTACCATAAACTATGTCAGTGTTGCTCCAGCACCACAACATGAAGGAGATCGAGCGAGCAAGCGAGAGAGAGAGAGAGAGAGAGAGAGAGAGAGAGAGAGAGAGAGAGAGAGAGAGAGAGAGAGAGAGAGAGAGAGAGAGAGAGAGAGAGAGAGAGAGAGAGAGAGAGAGAGCAGACAGGATGCGTGTATGTATTGAGGCCAAGGGAGAGAGCAGATATCTAACTGTTAGACAGACAGAGATACAGACAGACTACCTACATTATCACAAGGGAAGATATGCAGGGACGTCTCTTCAGAAAGATGCAGATCACACTGTAGCTGTCGGTCCGTTCTGTTCTACAAGCAAACACGTTGCTCCAAACCAAATAAACACCGTTATCATTGATGCTCAGATATATCCCTGCCTCCCCAACAGCTTTGATATGCATCTGCATAGATAGGATCTCTGACCAAAAAGAGTAAAGAACGCGTGTCTGCTTCCTCTTATGAAATATGTAACTTCCTTTTTCAAACTGTCTTTATTAAAATGTCCCTCCATTATGAAGAGCTGGCTCCGTTTACTGATTATGTTTTTTTCCAACTGTCTGCAAACATTGGGACAGCTGTTCAGTGTAGGTTCATTTTTATGACTGTATTCCTGGTTTAAGTTTTTATGGTGTGCCTTCTAACTCTTGGCCAGCCTTGGTTTGCCCCATTATTGTGATGTGGCTCCATCTGCTCTGCTATCTTCTCCTTTCCTTCCCTCCACCGCTCTGCTCTTACTGTGTGTTCACCTCCATTAGCTTTCTGTGTTCATTTCTGCAGATAAAGAGAGAGAGATCAAGTCCACTCCAGATTGCTGAGATGCAAGTCATGGTGTTCTTTCAGCTATTCCTCAGAAATAACTGCAATTCCAGGGGAATAAGATCTTCGATGTATTCTGCAACATAACATTGTTTAAGTCATTAACATCTGAAAACATGAGAGACAGAGAGAGAAGTTAGAACTAGGCCGAGGCAGGAAGATCGGGAGGTCAGTCGGGGGAGTCAGTTGGCTGAGCGGTGAGGGAGTCGGGCTAGTAATCCGAAGGTTGCCAGTTCGATTCCCAGGTCATGCCAACTGACGTCGTGTCCTTGGGCAAGGCACTTCACCCTACTTGCCTCGGGGGAATGTCCCTGTACTTACTGTAAGTCGCTCTGGATAAGAGCGTCTGCTAAATGACTAAATGTAAATGTAAGATGTGACAAGAAGAACTGTTTTCAGTCTGTTGGTCTCTGTGGTTTCATCACCTATGTTCATTTTATCTCCAAAATCATTCACACCATCAATCTAGCTATGTGTGCAACTTCCTAATCACCAGGCCGAGGTAGCCTTGTTGTTTACGATCATTGGTTATTTATGTGTTTCAAACCTGCAGTATTATTTTAAGGAAATGATAACATACTCAAAAAAGATAACAATAACAAAATCCCTTCTTAATTTTAGTGGATTACTATGTGACAATGTCAAGTTCGTTTTCAGAAACTAAACCTTGCCAAAGCATGCACATTTATTTAGTCTAGATGCAATAGTCTTCAGGTAAACAAATAAGCCCCATTGTACATTACGGTTTAGGACAGGGGCAATAACAGCATCTGCATCCACACAACAGACTGGCATCTATCCTGATAGGGAAAGTAGCCTATAAAAAATACAAATAAACATTAGATTTTTGCATTGAAGTGTTAGAATTTCATCCATATTTAACTTTGAGTGTCAAAGATCTCCACATCAGACCTTTTCAGCATGTGTCCACTTTCGGATACTCATTTTGTCACAAGATTACTTTAAATAAGCCTCCGCCATTAAATCAATTGCATGCTTTGAAATCTGTGCTGGAGAGCAGACAGGACTCACAGGAGCATGCTTCTAGAGTTTTTGAGGCAGGATAAATTGGGATTCATGGTGCCACCTCCTGGTTGGTTTTGGTACAGAGCAGTGAGCTTCACTGCAGTTCCAGCCACCTACCACCAGAGAGCAGGTCAGGACAATTTGATTGTGCACAGATCTTCAAGGTCAGGCCAGCTCTTAAACCTTTGGAATGAAGCCTGAATCCCTGCATGAATGATTGTGCAAATTTAGTGAAGGAAATTATTATGTGCAGTTCAAGCCGAGTTGAAAATATCATTTGAGTTTGGACACAAATCACGTTTGATGCTGGGTTAGACATCAATTTTAAATAACTGCAACCCCCCATCCGCTTTCCCCACCCCACCACCTCCCAACTCACATACCCACAGCCCTCCTTTCTCCTCTTCTCTCACACAGTTTCTACCTCTACAACCCTCCCTGCCCCCCCCCCCCTCTCCACCACCTCCATCTGTAAGGAGTCCCTTCAGGAGGTGACTGGACACATGCTCATGCCAATCACGGTGCCAGGGAGGCCTCGTGTGTCAGAGCTGGGATTACTAGATAAACACCAACCCTGGGGGCGGAGCCAGCTTTTTGTTTCTGTAGAAGACGTAGACACAGCTGGTAGCTAACTGAATTTCTAATCTCACTTTAAGTCATGAAAAAAGGCAACCATTTCCTCTTCCTCGTTCTCCCTCTCCCTCTCCTTCTGTGTGCTTACAAGTTTTTCCAGGTCCCAGTTGTCCCAAGGCTGTCTCTGCTGATAGACATTACACTGCATTACCTACTGATGGCTGAAATGTAATTTAGGGTGACCTGATTACATTCAATTACATACAGGCCTTGCAGTGCTGAGTAAGGCAGCCTCAGTCTGGCAGACTCTGGAAGCTAAGTGATAAACAACTGAGGCCAACAACATGTTAAGTCCCAGACGGCGCCCGAGGCCTGTCTATGGTGAACGTGTCTTTGTCTTCGTGAGCCCAGTCCTTAACCTGAACACACACTCATACTTGAGCTTGTACTCACACTCAACTTGAAAACACGATCAGGAGTTGTACAATTCCACCGGTACTTGCTTGCTAATCAAGGGAAGGTTACCTACCAGGTTGGGCCATGTAACATTTTGTCAAGTGTTTGTGTGTGCAAGTACCCCTGTGAAAAGTGGGTATGTGTGTGTACCCAAGCATGTATTTATGTGTGTATGTAAGAGACTTAGAGTAGCTCTACAGTCTAAGGCCCGATTAAGGCAGAGAGGACTCTTTCAGAGCCACACAATGGGCCATTGCTCCGGTCATAATAAGCAATTGGCGCCGGAACCATCCAGCAGCTCATGGGCCAAGCTCTGGTTGGATAATAGTTTCCCTCCAGAACCCTGGACAAGCTTACAGTAAGTAGTGGGTGAAAACAAACTAAGAGAACTATCACAACCCCTTAAACCCAAGCCTATCACCCCTGAATCCACAATACTCCAGGCCTGGATTTTATGGGCTCTAATAAAATGGACTGTACCAACTGCAGGAGAGGAAGGGCAGCGGGGGGGGGGGGGGGGGGGGGATTGATGAACACAGTCCAGCCAGCAGTTTGGAACAGGGTTTTAATGGCCTCAGTCAGGCTGCAAACAGACAGTGCAAAACCCAGTCAACTCAGCGGGTTTAGGAGCTGCTGTGTAACAACATTAGTGGAACCGTTCGCCTCACTAAACAGTCTCAGGCTTAAAGGTTATATAGAACAACACAACAGCAACTACAGCAACAGCATTGTTTCAGCAGACTTACAACAGTGTTTAACAGCACTACACTCATTAAGGAACAGTTACAAAATCTCAAAAGGTCTTAATTACAGTGCATTTGTTTGTGTGTGTGTGTGTGTCAGTCTGTGTCTGTGCGTGCATGCACCTGTGTATGTTTTAGTATTGTGTGTTTAGCCTGAGTATAATAGTGTCAAAGTCTCTGGTCCATCAGAACGATGCAGATGTGTGAGTCTTTCTGGGTGTCTAGGGATGTGAGGCTGGGTTCCCCAATATTCTGTCCTATTCAGTCACACTCGCACGTACACACTTATACACACATTCCTCTCCTATTGTGGTTAATCCCTAAAGCCCATGCCGTATTTTAAGATTTACCTCAGCTAATTTAGCTAATCTGCTCAGTTATGTGTTTATCACTTCCAGGACCAAACTGCTGATCGCCCTGTTTCTCAAGTGAGGCCCAAGTTCAAGGTGAAGACCTCGAGTCCCTCAAAATTGGTTCCGACCTATCCTCTTTGTATGTGTCTGCATTCTCTTTCCGTTGACACCTGTCTTCTTGGTCTCTCTTCCAGTACCCCTCTTGTCCTTTTCGTATTCTCTTTCTCTTCCCCCCTTATTTCCTTGAAGGGGTCATAAACAGAACTTCCTGTGGACTCGACACTGTCCCCCTGCTGTCAGAACTGGGTCTCTGACACGTCTGTCTCTTTGCCGTTGCTGGCCAGTGCGTTTGCGTCACGACACGTGTCCCTGGTGAGCGTACTGAGGTTGTTGGTCTCGGCGTCGCTGCTCAGGTGCGTGTCACTCCGCGGGTTGCTCTCCTGACGCGCACCCGGGCTCTTGGACCCCGTGGTTAGACTCTTCTGGAAGCTCTCTGAGGTGAAGTAGTACACCACGGGATCCAAGCAGCAGTTGAGGGTGGCCAGACACAGGGTGATGGGGTAGAGGGTGCGGGCGAAACGCTCCACGGCGCAGCTGGCGAGAGCCTGGGTGCGCACCAGGGCGTAGAGGAAGAGGATGGAGTTGTAGGGCACAAAGCAGATGATGAAGATGGCGAGGTGGACCAGGATCATCCGCAGGACGCGACGCTTGCTGTCGCAGCCGTGGGCCACAGTCACGGGGCGGCGCAGTGTGCGGAGCACCATGGAGGAGCACACCAGGTTGATGAGGAGAGGAAGCAGGAAACCAACGATCTGAACAGGAAGGACAACACTCGTAAATAAACTGAAACTGAACCCAGAGCAGGACTTTGACTTTCACAGAGAAGCTTGTATTTATTTTACTGGGTTTATCCAATGATAGCCTTACTTTGAGCAATATGAGCAATTTAATCTCTCTACATGAGCTTTACTTTTATCTCTCTTTCTACTGCCATACTTCTGTCCATCCATTTTTCCAAATATCCACCCTATTCCTTCCTTCCCTTTTTCCATCTCCATCCCTCCCTCCCTCCCTCCTGCTTCCCCTTGCTCACCTCGATGAATATGGTGATCTTGGACAGATAGGTCCTCCAGGTGCTCTTGGAGAAGCCCTCGAAGCAAGCCGTGGCCCTGTTCGCCCGGTTGATGGTGGAGAAGAACGTGACGGAGATCCCTCCGCCCACGATGGTCAGCCACACAGCGGCGCACACCAGCGCCGCGTTCCGGCGCGTGCGCACCGAGCGCGAGCGGAAGGGGTAGACGATGGCGAGGAAGCGGTCCACGCTGATGCAGGTGAGGAACAGCATGCTGCCGTAGATGTTGGTGATGAAGGCCGTGCCGGACACCTTGCACAGGCCGTCCCCGAACGGCCAATGGCGGTTGACGTTGTAGAACACCTTGAAGGGGAGGGTGAAGACGAACACCAGGTCGGACAGCGCCAGGTTGGTCATGAACAGCGTGGTCTCGTTCCGGAGCTTCATACGGAAGCAGAAGACGAAGAGGGCGCCGCAGTTGGTGACCAGACCCAACACGAACACCACGCTGTACACCACCGAGTACAGGTCGTACTTGAAGGAGTCGTCGATGCCGCAGTCCTCCATACCCGTCTCGTTGAGCACCAGGCTGGCCATGGCGGGGTCGTGTGGGGAGGAAGGCCGTCCCCTCTCCTCGGGTCAGAAGGACAGGCAGGGGCGGGCGGGGTTTGGTCTGGTGGAGCGGGTGGGGTACGGTGTCAGTGGGGCGTCCACCTGGCGAGCCTTTTCCGGGCCATTGCGGCGGTCACACACACACAACCACAATACAAATCCCAAATGCGCAGAGACACACACTCCAAGGCTCCTGTAGAGATAAAAGAGGAGTGGGTGATTTTCAGCACTTTCTCAAGAATTTGACCCGATTGAACTGGTTATGAGTTGGCCTTGAATAATCAAACAACCCTTAGAGTAGCATTAACACGCGGGCCTATGAGTAAATAAATATGACATTGCTTACAAATATCACACAACACCTGGATAACATTAGGCCTGCCTTAACCCCTGACTCTCTGAGATGATGCCTGGGTTTGTGGTGCGGTGTATGTCTGAGAGAGTAACTGTATTGTACAGTGTGTGTGTGTGTGGGCCCGTCTCTGAAAGGCTGAGTGAGCCCCCTGTGCTCCACACACAGAGGGAAGCAGTTCTCATGCTGGTGTGGTATGTGTGTGGGCATCGGTAGGAGTGGGCGAGGCGGTGGGCTGAGGAGAGCCAGAGACATGCCAGCATGTCTGCCAGGCCTGCGGGGTCACAAACATTCCCCCGTAGATAAGAGAGGGCCTCTGCTCCAACTCTGACTCCTCGTGTCATAAACAACGAGAGCCAATAGACAGGTACTGGATTGGACAGACCACAGGTCTATCGCGGAGCTTAACTTAGTCTCGTTCAACATACTGACAGAGGTCCAACTGAAGACAGATGTAGTCTGTGCAGACATGCATGCTCAATGACGCACACAGGCCGGCGCGCGCGCACACATACGCACACGGGTGCACACACACGCACACACTCAAACGCACAGAAGCTGGGCTGTAGGAATGAGCAGTCTATCAGTCTGTTTCAATGCCAGCTGCCATGTGACATCTTTACTGCGTTTTCACACGCCTCTCTAAAAGGCTTCACTGCTCCTCACAATACCCTCCCTGTACCAGCTCTCACACAGGCACATGAACTTACACAAATTCACATCCACATACAAACACACATGCACGCAACACTTACACACACACAGAAATACACAAAAATGAACACGTTGACACAAACTTTTACACACACACTGAAGACTTTGTATTCTGTGGCCCTGATACTGCCTGTCCCAGATTCAGCTGGCTTCTATAGAATATGAGTGCCTTGTCTGCACCAGTTCTCTTCTGATGCAGATACCCCAAACTGTTTTGGTCAACGACCCCATTCTTACATCTGAAATGATTTAGTGATCCAAACCATCTTAAAATCATTTTCATTACGTTTTTGTTGTGTGTGTGGGTGTGGATTGGGAGTGGTCAAAACATTGCTTGCTCTAACTGCGTAGAATAGGAGGGGATTCAATTTGAACTGAAACTCCTTCGTATTGGGTTGTGAATGTTTTCTGGAGCATTCTGTCACCACACAACTCAATCAGCTGTTTTTCTCGCCTCGGTTTTGAAAACAGAGAATCATCTCATTCTTCTCCTGTGACCACATTTTAAATAAAGGCGACCACACATGCAGTCACCACCCTCAGCTTGGGACTCACTGTCACTGTCAACACCGGAATGTACGGTTATCCTACAGGTTATGATACTGAAAACCTGAAGCTTTCTTTAGAATGTACAAACAAATGCATGCATATGCGTACATTGACGTGTGTGTGTGTGTGTCTGGTGTATGTGTGTACACATGTGTGTACGTGTGTACACACGTGTGCGGTGCGGGGGAGTGAGTGTGTAGGGGCCCAGGTCCTGGACTTTGTCTGGACAGCTGCAGAGCAGCACAGTTTGATCACAGCAAAAGAGGGTAAGTGAGGCGGTTTGGGGAACATTCTTTAGAGACCTGCTGGCTTGACGATATCAGATTTAGCCTCCCCTCTAATCCAGCTGTTCCTTTCTCTCACTCTCTGGGCCAGGGAGGAGTGAAGGGAACTGCAGCATGAGTCACTTACATATTGGAGATATGCCTAAACAGAAACACATTTCATCCCTTGGAACTTTCCAGTTTGGGAAGTGTATATACAAGTATATATATATTATGTCCAGAATTAACAGCCAATATGTTGACTGGCACTTTCCTAACTGTTTTTGAAAAGTAATGCGGAAGGGTGAGGGGGGGGGGGAGTGTTGGAGTCCATTCTCAAGTTGATAAGCAGACTGCCAGGAAAGACTACTGTCCATGATACTTCAAAACAATGAGCCCTGCCTGCCCGTTTCAGTTATCACAGAATTTCCTGTACTAAGCATGTCTTGTAATAACCGTTGGATATATTCTGTATAGCTTATAGGCTAGTTAAACAAAAATAATCAAATAACTGGATAAATAGTACGTTCGAAAAATACACATATTAGCAACATATTTAGGAAATATCACTCTAACAAAGTACACTGTTGGCAGGCAGTCGATATAGGCTACTATGCTCATTGTACACTGGCCTCTGGTGAAACTGAGATTTGACATGATTTATCTTATTGAGTGATGATGACAGCTCACCTCGTTGTCGCCTGGCGTTATCAGCTCAATACAACCGGAAAGGTCTACCGCGTCTTATCAAATGAAGAAGATCTAGGCTATATCAGATGTTTAATTCCATAATTGTTTCCCGAACTCGATGTCATCGGTTATTTCCAAACATAGATGCTGTGAAAAGTTAAAGTTCTCTATCTTTAGAAATCGAACATCGCAAAAGGCTACTTGAAAATTTAAATATTTCCGTTAATCTTGCTAGTCACAACTTCCCAAAATTCTCCAGCCAGGATCGACGAAACGATAGTGTATCACATCCAGCTCGCAGCTTTCCGCGCTTGTTGGAGTATGTTCACCATCGCGTTGATTTGTGAGTGTGTATGTGTGTGTGCATGGGCTGGACGGCGACTTGCATGGCCACAGGAAACGAGACAATAGCACCTCGGTCGCAGCAGAGGGGGACGGGACGCAGGGGAGGGGTCGCGGGGTGGGGGGCTAGAGGCTAGGGGCTAGGGGGGCGGCTGAATGGTTGACTGTAGGGTTTTAGGGAGGAGGAAAGGGAGAGAGGCACACTGGCTGGCTGGTGTCATCAGTAGCTAAATTGGGTAGCTGATTGTTGTTGGACTGGGCCCAAGCACTTTTCCTTTGCGATGTATAGTATAGGTCTTTTCCTCAAAAGTTATTTCGACTAATAACACAACATTAAATGAAAGGGTAATTACAGATCTTTATTATCTCCATTACCAAAATCCCACAATAACTGTAGCTGACATCTGAAAGTGTAACATCACAAAGTAAAAGGTCGAGAGGGCATGTAATACCCTTGTGTTAATTGTGTTAGGGGCAGGTTAAAGGTCTTCATAGGCTTTCAACCGTTGGTGGTGCTGACCTCATCGAGTAGCTATCTTTGGGTCTGATCAAAGCTGTGCCACACTATTGTTCAAACCATACAGACTACTTGCAGTTACATTGGCCTATATATAGCCAGGTGTCTAGGCGTTGCTTTGGAGAATTTCCCATTGTGTTTGACCTGGCACAGAGCTGGGATCATGTGTTTGTGCGTGTGTGGTCACTGTTGCGTGAGTGTGTGTGTGTGTGTGTGTGTGTGTGTGTGTGTGTGTGTGTGTGTGTGTGTGCGTGTGTCTGTGCATATGATAGAAGGGATGTGATCTTTGGGCTGGTGTCTCAGGCAGTCCGGCAAAGTTCTCAACAATAGCAGCAGGGAGGAAAGGATATCCTGCTCACTGCTCTCTAGCACACTTACAAACACACAAATATGCATGGACATACACACAAACATGCCCACACACAAACACCCACATAAATAAGCACAAACACATGCATGAACACTGCCCAAAAGTGTCAAAGGAAAACAGTTAATTGTACTTCATGATGTTGCGTAACATCTGTTTCAACCGATAGGGTGGTTTTTTGCTGTTATTTTGGCCTTGTGATCAACCCTTACCTTGATTCACCTTTTGTTAATCAGTGTAAAATGAGACTTTTTCCATTAAACCATTTAAAACCCTTAACTAAGAGATGGTGTAACTGTAAAAGAGGTTAATGGAAAACAAACTTGGCCTACACCTTGTGATGGACAGTTTAGAATAGGAAGAAGTGTTACTGTTAACATAAACTGTGAGTATTTTTAGATGATTTTGAATGATACAACTCTCAAACACACTCACAGGAGATGGATGGACACTCACTCAAACTGTTTTCGTTTGTCCTCCATGCAAACATACACACACGCACACACACACACACAAACATACACTGCACTCACACTAACACACAGTCAAGTGTTTGGTAAGGGTTACTAAATTGTGTAACCCTGGCCTTGGCTGTGTGAGTCACACCACCCAGAACAAAGACCCCATTACTGAGCCCCTCTCTCTCTCTCTCTCTCTCTCTCTCTCTCTCTCTCTCTCTCTCTCTCTCTCTCTCTCTCTCTCTCTCTCTCTCTCTCTCTCTCTCCCTCTCTCTCTCTCCCTGTCTCTCTCTCTCTCCCTCTCTCTCTCTCTCTCTCTCTCTCTCTCTCTCTCTCTCTCTCTCTCTCTCTCTCTCTCTCTCTTCTCTCTCTCTCATCCTCTCTCTCTCTCTCTCTCTCTCTCTCTCTCTCTCTCTCTCTCTCTCTCTCTCTCTTTCTCTGCACCCCCCACCCCGCTGCTGTCTCCCTCCAGCAAATTGATGTTTCCTGTCTTCTCTTCTTTTTCTGTCCGTCCTCTCATTGAGTGTGCGTCTTGGAGGGTAGAGGGCGGCTGGTTGTGTCGTACATACCTCTGCCCTGACAACAAGCCTGAGACAAAGGCAGCAGAGCACCACAGTCCTGGAGACCAGGCGTCTCTGTCTTTATGGACGCACATTAATGTTGAGACTGGAAGCCTGCTGCTGCACTCCCCATCTCTCTCTCTCTGTATCTCTCTCTCTCACACTCTCACACTCTCTCTCTCTCTCTCTCTCTCTCTCTCTCTCTCTCTCTCTCTCTCTCTCTCTCTCTCTCTATCTCATTCTCCCTCTCTTACACATACTCTCTTTATCACGCTCTCTCCATACCACCCCCACCCCTCCACCCATAATATAGATATGTGCTTTTCCACGCAAGGGTCGCTAGCCTGCTACCTCTGTCCTGGCTCAGCTGAGTCTGAGTCAGTTTAGACCGGCTCCACATGAGCCAGCCGAGTAAGACTGTTTACCCCACAGCACTGCTAGGCACAGGCAGGCCGGTCATGGGTGACCTGGCTGAGCTGCGACACAGGCCGCTGGACTGGCCGCAGATACCTGGAGACTGCCAATCATGATGACGGGTCTGTCCACCCGTCATCATTGGTCTGCTGGTAGCTTTGGGTCTAGCTCCTATCTGCTGGGAACAGACATTAAAGTGTCTGTATGTCTGTGTGTGTGTGTGTGTGTATTGTGACATATGGTCCCAGGTCACCTTGGAGGGATGCTATGTTCCGAGCAGGTGGAGGCATAGGCCAGACCTACTGAGCTCTAGTCTTCCAACAGAACAGTACACATGGGGATAGGACTAATTATACACACCTGAATCAAGTTTTGTAATTAGCTGAGACCCATATAATGGCAGAGGATTCTGGTGGGGGGAGAGAGAGAGATGACTGGAAGAGGTGTGATATCGACTGGTAAAAGTAAGATCTGTAATTTATGCTTATGTCAAGAGTATTGGTTAATTTGACGGATATCAGTTAGAGTGGAGGAAGTTGTGGACTATCTTCTTTTTTGGTCCATCCACCCCAATTTTGGTTCCCTTACGAGGAGGTTTCTTTTTTTTAATGAACTCTGTACATTTTTGTTCTCTTTTGCCACGGGTCCTGGGAAAAGGACTGTTCTGTCGCACTTTAGAAAATAAACATAGCCCAACTGTGAGATTCTTCCTGGACAGTAGATTTGTTCCCAACAGACCGACAACACAAACCCAGAATCCCTGTGATCTGTCACAGTATTATGTATTGTAGTGTAATGGATGGAGAAGCTGGGCCATTTGTGGTAATAGCTGTGCCGGCTTGTGAGACCAGGCTTGATTACATTGCTGCTCTTGGGGTCAGACAAGTGTTGCAGACCTGACACTGATGGGCCATCAGTGTTTTGGTAAAACTAAAAATGTGCTTTTTTCTGGTGTTCCAAGTCAACCTGACAGTTGTTGTGTGAAATGCTTCAAAAAGAGTGGAATGTTCTAGACACGGTCCATATATCTTGGACCAGAACAAGGTTTTTAAAGAACACCTGCTAAAGCAGCAAACACTAATGTGGCTGCACATGTTCAGGACAGTGGTCACAGGTGCAGGCTCTTAGTGCTGGTGTTTGGGATCCTGGGCTGTCATACTTGTGCTGATTGGGGCAGTTCCAGGAGAAGAGTCAGTAGACAGCTGGTGTTTTAGAGTTTTAGCTTTTAACAAGCAGCTCAGCTACTTGTATTCTGTAACTAATTTACAGTTTAAAATATCTGAATTAAATTCTATATTCACTATTTTATAGTGTGTGTGTGTGTAAGAGAGAGA
This sequence comes from Osmerus eperlanus, assembly GCF_963692335.1. NCBI lineage: Eukaryota > Metazoa > Chordata > Actinopteri > Osmeriformes > Osmeridae > Osmerus > Osmerus eperlanus. The sequence continues at coordinate 9,806,571 of NC_085030.1, read as the reverse complement.
GAGATTTTGTTGACTGCCAAACAAAAAGCATGTTGGGAAGGGAGTTGTCCGTTAACCCTTACCTACCTTCCATCTTTGCCTGTCTTACTGATTGTTTCGAGGAACTCTTACAATCCCCCCCCCCCCCCCACACACACACACACACACATACAAGAATGCACATGTTTGTGGTCAAGCAGCAGACTCTGACCTCCTCTCCTCCCACACCCTCCCTTATCCTTACTCATCTCCTTTCCGCCCCTTTTTTCCTTCCATTTCCTCCCACCCTTGTTTTTTTTCTTTAATACTCTACTTCTCTTTTCTGCTTTCCCGTGTTCCCCTCTTCTTTAATCTACTATTTAACAATTTTACCATCAAAAGTGGAATTAATTCATTGGTAGTGTGCTGCTCCCTGGTGGAAATGTGTATTACTTCAACTGGAAATGATACCATTGCATCAAATACTGTACCCTTACTAGTGAGTTAGTTTTTTACAATCACTGACACACATTTCAGAACCTTGATGTCCTTTTTCAAAACTCTAGATAAAAAAAGCTCAACTGTCATGACTTGTAACACAGACGGTCACTTGTTCAAAGCATAGCATTGTATTTTAATATCTTTAAAGACACCTTGTTCATGCAGAATCATTAGTTCAAATAACAAACTTATCATGAAATACCATAGGAACATTCACTTAGATCAGCCACACACAAGATGCCAATAGTTTCACCATGTAGTTGTTTGTACAATCATTAAATATTGTACAACAAAATGTGATACATTTACATTAAATTTATTCATTAACCCTCGTGCTGCCTTCGGGTCACATGACCCAAAGGTTCATAACGAACCATCGTTGTGTTTACCCAATTTTACCCAATACAAAAACAAATAAAAATAATTTTCTTTTAACCTTCGCAATGTGGGGGGTCTGAGACAGCCCAACGGTTAAAAGAAAATGCTTCACTTTGTTTTTGTATGCGGTAAAGTTGTCGCAATACGACGGTGGGTCACAATGACTGATGGGTCAGAATGACCCGAAGATAACACAAGGGTTAAGCAGACACTTTTATCCAAAGTGATTTCCAAGAGAGAGCTTTAGAAAAAGTGCATAGGTCAATGATCATAAACAACAAGATAGATCAGTTACAACTAACCAGCTAGAGCAACAAGTCCCTCAATAATTGTCATTGTGTTCCTGGAGAAAATAGGCTAACATCTGATCCCACAAATCTTTCTTAAGTGCTGGTGTGCTCCCGGAACAAGTGCGTCTTTAGCCTTTTCTTGAAGGTGGAGAAACAGTATCTCTGATGGAGGTGGGGAGGTGATTCCACCATTGGGGGGCCAAATAGGAGAAGAGCTTGTGTTGGGAGCGGGCACTCTTGAGAGGTGGGGCCACCTGACGGTTGTCAAAAGAAGACTGTAGGTTGCAGGTGGGGGTGTAAGGCTGGAGGAGAGACTTGATGTAGTCAGGTGCAGTCCCGTTCCCCGCTCTGAAGGTCTGTACCAGGGTCTCGAATCTGATGCGGGCCGTGATGGGTAGCCAGTGGAGGGAGATGAAGAGCGGGGTGACATGGGTAGGTTGAAGATCAGGCGTGCTGCTGCGTTCTGAATCCTCTGGAGAGGGCGGGTTGCGCATGCTGGGAGACCGGCGAGAAGCGACTTGCAGTGGTCCAACTTGGAGAGGACAAGTGCTTGGACTAGCAGCTGGGTGGAGTGCTCAGACAGGTATCTCCTGATCTTCCGGATGTTGTAGAGGGTGAATCTACACGACCGGGAGACTGCAGCAATGTGGGGCCGTGAGGGTGAGCTAGTCATCCATGGTAACCCCGAGGTTCCTGGCAGAGGATGAAGGAGTCAACGTCGCAGATCCCAGGGTGATTGAGAGATCGTGGGAGATGGAGGGTTTGGGCGGGATGATGAGAAGTTCTGTTTTGGCGAGGTTCACCTGGAGGTGGTGCTCGGTCATCCAGGCGGAGATGTCTGTGCGGCAGGCCTCGATCCTAGATGAGATCCCCGGATCAGTCGTGGGGAACGACAGGTACAGCTGCGTGTCGTCAGCATAGCAGTGGTAGGAGAAGCCATGGGATACATGTTTCATAAGATACTACATCACCATAAATGGACTAAGAGAGAATATTAATGACAGTGGAATCATTGAGCAAAATCAGAAATGTATTGATGAAATGCAATCAAATTACATTTCTTTGTTTTTTTCGTATCAAAGCAAACATAATTAGCTACAAAAGAAAACTATGGTACAGTACGTAAAACATGAAATGAAGTGTTCCTCACCTGGCTCAAAATACAAACAAACAAAGCGAAACAAAAGATTGATTACTGTTCTACATTGCCATCAACCCTATTTTGAGGATTTGGCCACAAGTTTTCATCCACATCGCAATGGATGTTTTCATTTGACAAACATCTCTAAAATAATCTCTGGGCATGGCGAGTCCAGGCCTGACACTGGTGTGCCATGATGTAACTGCATGCCTCATCCATGGCCTGGAGAAGGGTAACTTGTTCATTAGGGTGCCTATCATACACCTTCCACCTTCCAACCCTATTGAGGAAAAAATCCTCAATAGGGTTGAGGAAGGGAGAGTAGAGATTCTAGAGTTTTGAAAAAAGAAATTAGTGTCAGTGATTGTAAAAAACTGTATTAGTCACCAGATGATTCAAGCCTGATGCTGTTAGTCATTTCCTCTCAAGTGTGTGTTGTTTCTCCATGGGATTCCACCAGAAAAACGAATGTGAATGCATTGTTTTCAAAGCCTCTGATTCCAAATGACTTGTGTGTGTGTGTATGCAAGCTTTCATACTGATGTGTATATATGTGTGTGTGCTTGTATGTGTGTGCACAAACACATATGTGCATGCAGTCATTACTATTCTGAAACGACTAATGTGTGTCTAAGACAGGGGGTATGACAGGAAGACAAGAATTCAGGTCATTTCCTCTCATTTCCTCACCACTTCTAACCTTGTTTAACTAATGACTATATTACGACCTTCTCTAACAGCGTTGTCTGTGGTTACAGCTCGTCTGAATGACAAAAGGAGTTGTAGTAAACTGAGTTGTGGTAGTGTACTGAGTGGATTATTCAGTATTTCTTGTCAAATGAGAATTCGAAAGAATCTCTCTGCTCGGATGTCTAGACGGTGTCTCCGTTGGGTGCGGCAGGGAGCCGTGGCGAGCAGAACCATTATGCCAAATTCAAGTATTACAATCATGTATTGTGTGAAATAAAGTATCAAGTAAATACTACAACTGAGTCCTCCTGCCTGAACCATGCTTGCACCAATTGAGCATGATGTCAATGGATCTCGTTATACTGAAACTTTCATGCTCTAAACTTGGAATAATGTTTGTCAGTTTCTATAAAACTATGCATTAAGAATAATGCAACAGTTACTTATAATTTTGAGCAGTAGTATCAATTGACAGATCATTGTAATGTAAGGAAACGACAGACATTTCAGATGTTATGTGTGAATTGCATTTTAAAATGGTGATACTTTGATGTTAAGTTGTGTCATTTTGAACAGATGATTATAGTTCAATGAACAAATGATCTAAGGTGTATGTGTATTGTATCCAAGCAATTGAAAATTGTGTTAGCGTTTTGAAAAAATAGCATTTTGATCATCAGTTGTGAGTTTTGTGTCTAGAGCTTTGGAAAAGGACATCAAGGTTCTGAAATTAGTGTCAAAGCGATTGTAAAAAACTGTATTCCAGAACTGTAGGCATAACACCTAATGACTCCTTTACAACTCTTTCATGTTTTCTCACTCTAAGTGGTACTGTTCTGGTTCCTATGTGTGGATGCCTCTTTGTTTGAGCTTCTGTGCATACATGTGTGTGCAGTACGTGCAGGGTGTTGTGCCTGTATTAGTGTAATTGTTTGCGTGTGTGCATGTGTGACTGCCTGCATGCCTCTGTGTGTTTGTGCATGCAACATGGGTGTGTTTGTGTGCGTACTCGTTGCTGTGAACCTGATTCACACAACACAGTTCCTCCAGGGAGGACTGGGTCTCCGAGATCCAAATATATGAGAGTAGGATAAAACAGAAAAGCTCAGTCGGGAATATAGTGTTGTTTAGAGAGCAGATTAAAATCTTTTTAGATAATTTCAGAGAAGCTATGTAACAAACGTTTGAAACTGTTAACTGAGGAAATGTTTGCAAGGTCATTAAAGGTTCACAATCTCATGAGGAGCTAAAGACAAAGAGTACGGTACATAACAAATGCCTGCACTTTCTCCAACATTCAGTTCTCATACAAAGTGATTGAGATCATCATCAATTGTATGCTGTAAGACAAAATGTTACAGTAGTTCTCACATACTTATCATAATGTCCTGGAGACTGTTTGTTCCACTAGAAGATACTAAGTTCACAGTGTAAATTTCAAGTCATGTAATTCTTGGAGAAAGGTATCTCTGTTGGAATCCTTAACCTTTAACAAGTATCACCTCATTATGCACGTTTGATTCTCCTAGTATTCTCAATAAAGACCACTATTATTTATTTTTATAATAGCGTTTATACTAACCACATCCAGTCCAAGCCCTTTTGTCATGCAACAAACACACAATCATATTCTAATACCACTAGAGCAACATGTCATTAAATAAGAAGAAAAGTAACAAGTAATGAAGTGATTTTAATTGTTGTCAAACTTGCTTAAAGTATATAAGTAGTTAGTAATAAATTACATTTAAATAACTTGATAGTAACATTCAATTTAAAATGCCCTAAAACATCCAAGAGGTCAAAAAGTCTTAGCAAACACTTGACACTTGAAACTGATTTAGTGTTCCATTGCACATGTAGAGATCCAAGTGGATTTGACCAGACTAAGCAATTTGGCAACCCTAGCATGACTTCAACCTATCCAGTCCACACTGATCTCCTAGATTGTGGAAGGAATGACTCGAGGGCTGTTTAGAAGGAAACCCCAGATTGGGTTTCTAATGGAAGAAGCTCTTTCTCCTTTGTGGTTTGTTGTAGAGGACATCATAGTGTAGCCATGCATTAGCCAACCACAGCGTCACCCTCAGAGAGGTCAAGGCAGTGTGGAAAGGTAGAGCCAAAACAGCACAGGCCGGGAGACCTGCAGTCGTACCCAGCGAGCCAGTGTCAGAGTCTGGGATAGATTGAAGGCCAGCATGAGGCCCCAGGGCCTGGCAGAGCCAACAGGTCTGCAGAGCCAGGGGCTCCAGTAGAGCAAACATCCAGATAAAGGTGCAGGCGAGTCGGGCAAAATAAGAGGTCCGCACCCAACGTGTTTGCAGAGGCCAGTGGGAGACCAGAGACGCCTCCAGCCCCAGCATTCCCAACAGTAAGAGAGAAGCCAGGTGGTGGGCATCCAGGAATCCTTGACACAACATGTCAAGCTGCACCACAAGGCCCACCTGCGTCCCCAGGCCCACCTCCACTTCCAGGCCCACCTCCTTCTCTCGGTCGCCCTCTGCCACCAGGCCCACCTGCGTCCCCAGGCCCACCTGCGTCCCCAGGCCCACCTCCATCCACAGGCCCACCTGCATGCCTAGCCCCAGTCCCCAGCGCAGCAGCACTAGAGCATCAGTGAGAGCCAGCTGTCTCAGCAGGACAGTGCTGGGCTTGGTGGAGGTGTGAGGGGAACGGAGCAGCAGGAGAGCCTGCAGGCTTAACGCACACCCTACCAGCAGGGGGAGCACCGCGCCAGAAGGGAACAGCAGTATGATCACAACCTTCATCAGGAGGAAGCGACGCAGAGCTCCGTGAGCGTCCCCTCCTGACCCTTGACACCAGCCTGCCTGGAGCTGCCTGCCGAGAAGATTTAAACAGGCATCAGTGTAAGGCACCTAATCCAGCCTGACTGCATTGATATCCTTGTAAAGGTACAGGGTATTTCAAGGTCAGACTTGGCTACTCTAGTGGAGAAATCGACACAAATCTTCACATCAGCTTCTCATCATAGACTTCACCAATTACTCTCAATCATACCTGTTAAACCTAACAAAGTAAATCCAATGATTCTGTTATCTATTACTAACCTGGTTAGAGTGAAGCGGCTGAATCTCATTCTGTGTCTGCCTGGTGCCCGGCTGGTTGAGCTGGTGTCGTCTGTCTCTGCCACTGGTAGTCTCTTACTGCTGGTCTGCTGCAATCCTGTCTGGCAGATGAGCTGGTGTATATGGGAGTTGTTTCTCTCACTTCTGACTCAGGGTAGCGAAGTCTCCTGCATGTGCGTTTCGGACCTGTTTCAGCCAATCACTGCTTGGCACTGTCATCCCATCTAGTCTGGAAGAGTGCCAGACTTTACTGTGACTCACAACAATATTGGGTGTTTGTGTGTGTGTGTCAGTGCATTTGTGTGTTTGTGCCAGAGAGAGTGTGTGTGTGTATGTCTTTCATGAGGGGGAGGACAGAGAAGATTCACAGCCCTAGGCTTTCCCTGTCTGATTCTGACATCAGCAGACATACTGCTATATTTGAGGCATTTCTAAATGTGTTGTGCCATTATGAGTCTGTGTTGACATGCTTGACAGCTTTGTTCACACACACACACACACACACACACACTCTGCTTTCCATTGTTTCAACACGTTCTCTGTGTATATAAACTTACCAGAAAACACATATGGCCTTCAAACTATGCAGTTAAAGCTAAACAATTCTCTGAATCAACTTAACATGACAACATGTTTACAGAGTGTAAGAGAGACCTGTGTGTGAGAGTGTGAGAGAGACGTGTCTGTTACATCTGTGCTGATAGAGACTGTGATGTAATGTTCACGTCATTGTATCTGGGAGGAGCATAGTGAGTCAGACTAAATGACCCGCCGCTCACCTGGTTTTTGTTACCATGTAAAATGGCTTCCATTACCACATTGTTCAGTGTTGTTCTTTGACTCACTTTTACAAAACAATTTCATTGATCAGCGTCTGCTCTGCTCAGAACTAATAGTTCACTTACGTACTGTATGTGTGTGTGTTTATAAGACAATCAATATAAGGCATCTTATGTGAGCTAGGTAAGCTCTCAAAGCTTTTAAGTCCACACATACGAAATAATTGACACGTGCGTCAATAAATTCACAGTGAAGTACTTAACCAGTTTGTAGGGGACTCAAAATTCTCAGGTTTTGAGATGTTTGAGATGTCTCTCAGCTGAGAGATCAATTTAAGCAACCAAGAGCAGCAGAGAAAGGAGAAAGAGGAGTTGTGAAGGGAAGTGGAAGAGGAGAGTACAATTCTAACCATTGTTTTGTTTGGGTTCATCTCAAAGCCAAACTTCTGTTTGACATTCTGTCCTATATTGCATCATGTTTCATGCTCCCAGAAGACTTTGCAGTGGGAGTTATACCAGACTTCTCACTAAAGACCCACTCCTAACTAATGCCTTTATAACAGTGCATTTCCTCTGACTCATAATGAGCCGCAAATACAGTGTTTAGCTAATGGAGTGGGGATGTTTCAGTGGAAATGAGAAAGGATAAACTCAATTAAAAGTGTGTATATGGTTGTTGTGGGTCACTGGGAAGGCACTCAGGGAGCAGAGTGGTTAAACTGTAGCTTGGTAATACAGCCAGTGCTCATACAGAACAACATTATGACTATTGTAAGCTTTACTGTACAGCAATGCTATATTTCATTATTTCATTGTCATTATTTCATTTCCAGTAAGGGGTTTGAACCATCAGATTCCCAATAAGCTGCATAAGTAAGTAAGAAAAGTGATAGGGTGTTAAGGAGGGATAGAGAGTTCTATAGTAAATGTTACAGAGGTTACTATTCCGCATGAGTAACTACAGGCCCATTAGTATACTACCTGTGGTGTCAAAGGTTGTTGAAAAGTTTGTAGCAGAACAACTCCCACCTCAACAACAGCCCCTTCACATTACACTCCATGCAGTTTGGCTTTAGAGCGAAACACTCCACAGAAACGGCCAACTGCTTTCTTCTGGAAAATGTGAAGTCCAAGATGGACAAAGGGCCTTCTGTCTGTACTGTCTGTACTGAAGTTCAAATGTATGCAGATGATATAGTGATATATGTGCATGCAAAGAGCAAACAACAAGCTGCACAAGAACTCACTACTGTAATGGTCCAGGTTACAAAGTGGCTCAGTGACTTGTGTTTGCATCTCAATGTGAAAAAAACATGCATGTGCATGTTCTTCACAAAGAGGGCAACAGATGCTACTGAGTCATAATTGATTCCAACCTCTCTTTTAAAAAGCATGTGAAAAAGGTAATTCAAGTAACCAAATTCAACCTAGCTAATTTCCGATTTATATGAAATTGTTTAACTACAGAGGTAGCAAAACTGTACTTCAAATCTAAGATACTCCCCCACTTAACATACTGCTTGACTAGTTGGGCCCAAGCTTGCTGTACAACATTAAAACCTACAAAGTCTGTCTACAAAGAGGCTCTGTGCAAGTGCATGATAGAAAGCCCAACTCACTGTTACATCCTCAGAAAGCATGAGCTCCTGAGTTGGGAAAATCTTGTGCGATACACCAACGCATGTCTTGTATTCAAGATCCTACATGGCCTGGCTCCCCCTCCACTCTGTACTTTTGTTAAACAGAAAACCCAAACATATGGCAGCAGATCCACAAGATCTGCCATGAGAGTTGACTGTATAGTTCCCTTAAGGAAAAGCACCTTTAGTAAATTTGCTTTCTCTGTAAGAGCTTCCCATGTCTGGAATACACTGCCATCTGCACCACCTATCACACTTTCACAAAAAACATGAAAATATGGCTAAAGGTCAATCAGATTTGTGAACATAATCCCAGCTGTGTATTGTTGCTTTCCATGTTGTCTGTAGCTTGGTGAGGTGTGGAATAACTTTGTTGCTTTTATGGATTTTGTCTTGTTGCTTTTTGTTCTATGTTGCTCTATCTGTATGCTACGTCTTGCTTGTCCTATGTTGCCCTGCATGTGCTCAATGCTCAATGATTGTCTGTATTGTAATTGTTTTTAATAACCTGCAGGGACTGCGGTTGAAAATTTGCCTACTGGCTAAAACCACTTTTACTGAAACGTTGATTAATGTGCACTGTCCCTGTCAAAATAAAATAAACTCAAACTCAATTTACTAAAAAGACAACAAGTGCCATATGGTTCACATGGTTCAATAATTTATTTCAAAGGACGGAACATTATTATTTGGTTTGCTGTGCCTGCTGATTTCCTGTTCTTACATTACATTTACATTTAGCAGACGCTCTTATCCAGAGCGACTTACAGTAAGTACAGGGACATTCCCCCCGAAGCAAGTAGGGTGAAGTGCCTTGCCCAAGGACACAACGTCATTTGGCACGGCTGGGAATCGAACTGGCAACCTTAAGATTACGAGCCCGACTCCCTCACCGCTCAGCCATCTGACTCCCGTTCTTATCACATCCCCTCTACAAAGGTATCACAATCAAAACAACCCCTGAAGCTTTTAACATAGTGTAGCCTACCATGACACATGGTAGGCTCTCCTTACTTTAAATTATGTTTTAGGCATGGTTGTACTCCCACACTGCATTGTCTTTGTTGAAGGATGATACTGTAGAAGAGGCTTGAGAACAGTATAAGGAATTTGCCTCTGAAATAAACCTGCTGTGGTGTCAGAATGAGTTTAGGGGAGTGAGTGTAACCGATGTGAATTGGTTAACCTCACTCCTCAAACAAAATTATAAATACAGCACTTTGGTTTTTGCCCCCATTTTTCATGAGCTGAACTCAAAGATCTAAGACTTTTTCTATGTACATAAAAGGCCTATTTCTGTCGAATATTGTTCACAAATCTGTCTAAATTAGGGTTAGGGTCAGGGTTAGCTAACCCTCGAGCTAACCCTCGACCTGACCCACAGTCAAGTCAAGACCCCGACCCGATGAGGACCACCCGATGAGGATGACGAGCATGCAGATGAGCTACCCTGAGTTGGTGTCTAACAGTTTGTGCAGAAATTCTCACCCTAACCCTAACTGAATGGTTTTCGTAACAAGGCCTTTACAACAATAATTAACTTGTTCAGAATGAAAATGTTGGATATACTTGGAGCTCACTTCGTTTTCAAAGAATACAGGTCTGACAGGTGTCTTGCGTGACACACCAGACACACACAGTGGGTAGATTGACTTAGCTACACAAATATTGATTTAAACTTGCATCAGACACCCATTGTATCCTTTATAAAGGTAAACAAACGAGTAAAGCAATAAATAACTAGGACCATTCCCGAGAAGTGTATGGAATTCTGAACTTCAAAGTCTGAAGAAAGTATAAGGCTTAGTTCTATTTGGAGAAAAAAAGTCAGTCCTGGCAGTGACATGTTACAGTGATGACATAATTACTGGCACGCGACGACGTGCAGAGCATCCTCACAGTTACATCTCGGACTGAGAGACACATCATCACAGTATTAAACAATCCCACGCGTAGGCTATAGGCTTTACAAAACTGCGTGCATTCTGCAGGAGGTTCTTAACTGAAGTGAAAGGTTTCTGCGCTCAACCCTGGCGAATAACGGTCTGGAATTTTACGGTAAGAAACGTTGTTTTCACAACCTCGTGAGAATTAGGGTTAGTGTTAGATGTTACGGTTAGGTTAGGTGACTGAGAATTATTAAACTTTATCCTTAAAACGTTGACTTCAGCTCTCGTCTCGAAAGCGTTTGCACTAGGTGCTGTCTCCGCGGAACAGCGGCGTAACATTACGTTTTCGATTTGGTATGAACGGAAAACTAATTGAAAAGACCAAGAACAATGTAGGTTTCACTAAACTATGTATGACAATAATTAAGCAGGTTAAAATCATATATCCTTTTATCATCAAATCTTAATTAAACATGTTTGTTACCGCAAATTGTAACATCATGTACTTGAGCCATAAAGGCTACCTGTCTTATCACTCTTGAGAGCAAGTAATCTACATCCCATGCATAGATGGATTTTAACATAATTATGTCTATTGTATTGCTTTTTTTAAATAAATGTTTTATGTCAATGTTAAATAACATTTCAACGCATAGCCTATCAAGGACATTTCAGAATGCAGAAGTAGGCTACATCATGCATGATGGGATTTGTGGTATCGACCTAAACTGCACCAAGGCTACAGCTCTTTATCTCTAAGAAACAGGCTAGGTAAAATGAGAACAAGTCGCTTTTAACAAACGCACTTCATCACTCATTTCTCTATGCCGCCAATTTCCATAACACACACCTATCGCCTGATAACCGGTTGTGTTGGTTGGTTGTGTTGGTTGAGACTTAAAAGCTTGCACTGTTAGGCTACTTAAAATTTGTGTTCACCACAAATCAACCGCTATAGCCACTGTAATCGAGATGCTGGTGTAAACTATTCATGCAATTCTTGCACTTATTGCAGTGGATGCACGGTGTTATTTTTATTTATTTATAGCTGCGATAATGTGTATAATTGAAATTCAGAGTAAATTAGTCAAGGCAAGACAGGTGCGCGTTTGACTAACCACCGAAATACTGTAAAACAGGGAATGCGTGATCACGAGACTCGAGACTTGAGAGCCCTAATGTAAGAGCTCTCACCCATGAATACACAAACAACAACACACACACACACACAATCTTCCTGACAAGCAGGATGTAGTTTATTATCTTGGTTTCGAATTCCACTGCTTTCTTTAACCTCAGAGTTTGGTTACCTACAATCTTTAGCGTGCCTTCCTCCTAATACATATTGTCCAATCAAAGGTAGGCTACTTAATTTCCACAGATCCAAAACCGTATCCAGATACGCACAATAGAAGCGAGAATGACAAGAGATTAAGACATGAGAACAACAAAAACCGCACGCCTTAAGCAGTACTTCTAAGACAATTGCAAACAATTGCTCCTTTAAGAAGGAACAGAACTGGCTGAATTTGGAGTATGCCAAATTTATGAATAAATATTGAATAATTAAATAACAACAGAGGAAGCAAAGCCCATCTTCGCAGAAGAGCATAAGGTAGGAGAGATATGTTATATGTATACATTTCCCACATATGTATGTGTTATATATATATAAAACATTGTATAAAATGAAATAAGATGTAACTACTACAACCTATGCTCGTGGGAGTCTTCTGTCTGATTAGGATGCTATAGAGACATGTCAGGATGGTGTAATCATTTGGAACTAAGTACATCAGCAAAATGTAGATAACACACATTTGCAAAGAAAAAGCCAAGTGACCGGATCAACTGTGCACGTGACCAGATACATTTTGTGTTAGGTGAACAACAGCATACTGCTACACAAAAACTGATAGGAAAATAGGCTTGGGAAGTCACACATTCACAAAGACTGGGAGCTAAATATTAACAGATTTTATTAACCTCTGTAGAAAACAGAAGGTTGAAGTTGTTGTCAAGCAGTGACTTGGTATTTCAGAGGCGTACAGTAAAGCATTAAGGATTCAGGTGGCTGAGCGGTTAGGGAACTGGGCTAGTAATCCAAAGGTTGCTGGTTCAATTCCTGGCTATGCAAACCAAATGACGTTGTGTCCTTGGGCAAGGCACTTCACCTTACTTGCCTCGGGGAGAATGTCCCTGTACTTACTGTAAGTCGCTCTGGATTAGAGCGTCTGCTAAATGACTAAATGTAAATGTAAGGAAAATCTGCTCACTCTCTCCCTCATTCTCCCATTCTTACATTTCTCTCTCCCTTTCTCTCTTTCTCTCCCTACAATTTGAACTTATTCTCTCTCTCTGTCTCTCATTGTTTGATTTTCTTCTGTTTCTCTCTGTCCTTGTCTTTCACTCCCCCCCCCATTTGTTACTCTCTGTCACTCTATCTCTTCATCTATCTTTCCCTCCTCTCCCATTATCCAGATATGGACAACAATACTCTGAGAGACAACTCCAGCCAGAACTGTCCGTCCATCGATGAGTTCCGGAACCAGGTCTATTCCACCGTATACTCCCTAATCACCGTCTTTGGCCTGGTAGGAAATGGCTTCGCTGTGTTGGTACTGGTCCGAACCAAGCGCCAGAGCTCGCCCTTCCATGTCTACATGCTCAACCTGGCTGTGTCCGACCTGCTGTGTGTCAGCACGCTCCCGCTGAGAGTCCTCTACTACGTCAACAAAGGCCAGTGGAACATGGGAGATTTCCTGTGTCGCATCAGCTCCTACGCCCTGTACGTTAACCTCTACTGCAGCATCTTCTTCATGACCGCCATGTCTGTCACCCGGTTCATTGCCATCGTCTTCCCTGTCCAGAACTTGCGCCTGGTGTCTCAGAGCCGCGCTCGCCTGGTGTGTGTAGGCATCTGGGTGTTCATCTGCTCCGTCTCCTCGCCCTTTCTGATGTCAGGCGAGTACTACGACCCAGCCACCAACAAGACTAAGTGCTTTGAGCCGCCACAATCGTTATCTTCGCAGCGCGAAAGACCTGTCCAAGCTGACCTGTCCAAGCTGAACATGCTCAATTACTTCTCCCTGGCGGTGGGCTTTATCCTTCCCTTCCTGATCATCCTGATCTCCTATGCCGGGATCATCCGGGCGCTGCTGTCACGCGCCCAGACCTCACGGTGCAATCGCGGCTCGGGCTCCAAGGCCATCCGTATGATCATTATCGTCGCCCTGGCCTTCCTGCTTTGCTTCACTCCCTACCACGTGCAGCGCAGTCTTCACCTCAGCTTCCTGACGCGCACCGACACCACCTGCGACGAGGTCGTGGCCATGCAGAAGTCGGTGGTGGTCACGCTGTGTCTGGCCGCGTCCAACTCCTGCTTTGACCCGCTGCTCTACTTCTTTTCCGGGGAGGGCTTCCGACGTCGCCTGTCCACCATGCGGAAGCCCACCATGGTAGGGAACTGCAGGCCCCAGGCACTGCCCAGCCCCACGGAGAGTCCTGAGGGGGAGAACTGCCAGCTGAAGGCCCACTGATGCTGTGCCAGTGAGCCAGACATCAACACGCTTGAGAGAGAGAGGTGGGTTAGAGTCGTCACACGCTGACCCGACACTGTGTCGTGAGAGGAGCTGCACTTCCAGAGAAGACAGTCTTTTGTGTTTCTGATGGTATTCTAACTCACTCTATGGCGATAGTGCTAACACTCCATTCACTATCAAAAGGGCATTCATTAATTGACCTGAAGCAGAAACTTCCTTCTTCCTTAGAATGCCACCAAGCTGGTTGTACGAATACACAGAAGATTAAAATGCCCCATTGTTTGCCTCTTACCTGTTTGTTTTTAATGTTTCCCTCAAACCAAACACTTAAAACCAGTGTTGGTGCTCTGCTAATGTAGCTCTTAGCTTTCATCACCATTTGGTGAAATTATGCATTGCATAAATACTTGCATATTTGAAGATATCATGTAACAACTTTAAAAGGGAGGATAGAAGGATTCTGATTATGACATACAGACTGAGAGACAAAGTGTCTGGTTTCAATCTCTATCTTACTAGACAATTAAATTATTGTATGTGTTTGTGTGTATGCATGTATATGAGCAATGTGAGTAATTGATGATGAGTAATTGATGTATTGAATTCTATATGTGATTAATTAAATCTAGTGCACTTAAATATTGGATAGGATTTGTCTCATGACTGGTTTCACGTTCATCAGGTCTGATGTTTGCGCTTAACTTGTGGCCAGTATTGTGGGACAGCTGTTGGGTTGGAGAACTTATTGTACTAAACTTACTTGAAAGTTTGCACTCTTGCACACAACATAAAACTTCTAAGTGTGCTTTAAATCCTGTCTGCTCTTGTGTTACATAGATTTCTACATAAAAATAAAATTGTTATTGTATGGTCCTGACAGCTTTGTTCCTGTTGTAAGCACATAAGGACATAAAAAACACGTGACAAGGTGCTTACAAGAATGCAATATATATATATAAATCGTTATGATGAAAATCTAATGATTTGGATTAACACATGCAAAGAATAATTCTTGAATTTTCATAATCCATTAAATATTGTGCTCCAATGACCGGGTCCAGGCCTATCTGCAATACACTCTTTCAGCCACTATGTGTCAGCAAAGTGCAGAAATCCTCCTTTCTGCGCTGCATGTTGAGGGAAGTGTACCCCCCTTTGACCCTGACCAGAATGTAGAACAATCAAGATCAAGTTTAGTGTAAAGTCCACCTTTCATATTTTCATATTTTGTCTCCTTCAAGAAATGAATGAGTTTGTTACTAACTTTCGAGTAATCAAAGGGTGAAAGGCCCTGTGTGTGGATCTACTGTTCTGTCTGTGACAGACAGCTGTAGAACTTCATGTAAGTTATTGAGAAATGTATGAAAATTCTCCCATGAAATTCTTCTTATCTTCAAGTTCTGAGAACACATTTCATACACTACACATCCATGTTACATCTAGGCTCTGACACGTTATACAGCTTTCTATGTCAACGCAGGTTAGTTGTTGTGTCAGCGCTTTTCCTTTCCTGCGCCTCTCTGCTCACATTCAGTCGTTTCTGCAAGATGAAGCTCAATGTTCTAGCGGTTTCCTCAAGATTAGGGTTATCCGGTGACATCTGAAATTTGGAGGGAGGTACCGCAGAGCAAACGTCAGCATGTAGGAGTGCTAGGGGACTGTCTGCAGTGAATCAAGACCCAGAGAGCAGAACACACAAGGACACTTTGGTCAGGCTGTCCAGGACTGACTGTGTGTGTGTGTGTGTGTGTGTGTGCGCGCGTGCGTGTGCATGTTTCCATTTCCGTAACGGAAGGGCAGGAAGGATGCTAGAACAACAATGGGGCAATTTAGCATCATCACTGCCCATTGTAACTAACATCATCGTTGTAGTGATTGTGCAACACATGCACAGGGTATGTGTGTTTACATATTTGTGGATGTGTGTGTGCACGTGGGTGCAAATATGTTGCGTGTAAATGTGGATAAACGCATTTGCATGTGTATGAGCATGCAGAGTATTGCATGTTTACACATGCGCTGGCCCCTGCATGTCTGTGGCACAACCTGAAATAGACCAGAAGCCAAGTGCGAGTGCCGCCCACACACCCCTACACCCGACACACCCGACACGGCCACTTCGGTCCTTCGGCCGAAGTGGCCGTGGGTGTGTCCGGGTGGGTGTCTCAGGGTTGATGGGTGGGGTTCAGGTTCAAGGTTCAGGGGGGTGGTAGCTGAGGTGCAGACGGGACTGTGTGGGTCTGGAGTCTGGAGAACCACTGTAGCCCTGGAATGTGCCACAATTCACATAAGGAGTCTGTCACTTCTCACTCAATAACCAACCAGCTGAAACATGAACAAAGCTAATGTCACTGGTGCTAAGTCAGATATTAGGCTGGTTGTTCACCCCAGTGCTGTGATACTCACCGGCCCTGTCCTCTCACACAACTCCCCATGCCCCATACCCCTACAGTCTCCTCATCTCCCACCCAGTCTCTCTTTCCTCTACAATTACCCGTTGTCCCAGTTACTGTCGTCGTCCTTCTATGTTTTCGCCCTAATTGCCAAGTCTCTCTGTGACAATCCAGCTATTTTAATCCATTTCTACCCCACCCCATCTCCCTTCCAGTCCCCCTCTCCTCTCCCATTCTTCCAATCCCTCTCTCCCACCCCATCTCTCTCACACCCTCCTTACTAGGGTCCATCTCCTTGCTAACATGAAACCCGTGACTAGAGAGCCGGCCTCCTCCACAGAGACTATTTTGGTCTGCCAGTGTATTTCTGTCTCCTTGACGAGCATGATGTGACGCACACACTACTTGGAGAGAAAGGGTCTTCAGTGTTTGTGACCCTCCAGTCAAAATGTTATCACCCCATCGCTTTCCAAATCATATCAAGTCTTCTGGCATTTACCAAACCCACATTTTCCTAGAAAAGACCAGAACCAGTGTGTTAGATGCTGTAATCAGGGCACAAACCATTTACAAATTTAAATAGAATGACAGATCAGGTTTAAATGATAAATATTAAATGATAAATGAGTAATTCAAAGACTTGTAGTAACTTGAATACCTACCTCAGGCTTTTTATGTAATCTCTAACTGATATCACTGTATATTTTGTGTAAATATGACACAATTCCAACTCTGTTCTATTTCATTAAATTAGTCATATTTACTTTAAATCCATTCCTTAAATAAAAAATCTAAAGGCCTAGAAAATTGTATTTCCTCGTGCATGAATATCACAGGAAGTGACGAGAATAACATTTTGTGGAACCTTTCAAATCGTCACGTACAACTGGATGACAGGATAACCAAACACGTCATGTTGTAGACACAAATAGCGCAGTAGTACTGTGAACCTCAAAAGAGCCCATTTGTAAACTGAAGAATTTCCTAACATACATGCCAGAATTACATTAAAACAGACGACCGGGTCCATCTGGACGAAAAATTAGTCTGGAATTACAGTGAAATGGTAACTTTATTTATTTATTGCCCAGAGGCTAAGGGACTCTTCTGACCACGAGGAACACAAGAAACCCTTCTGTCCCTAATCAGCCAAGCGGCCCCAACCCCCAGGCTCCTTCTAATGTCTCATTCATAATGGCATACTCTTTATAATTTACTGATAAGGTGATACGCTCTGTCAAATCAATTCATGTGGATCGGTCTGTGATGTGGTACTTGATGTGGTTGTGAAGCTTTTTACCTCAATAGTGTCCCTGTCGAATGCAAATATTATTGAACTCCCCTTTCAAACACACACATTATCTACTGTAAACTTCTCACTTTCTAACTCTCTAAATATCTCTCTAAATGTATCATGGCTTAAACAATGTATGTTTTTTGCTGAAAATAAAACATTCCCCGCATTGGTTTCTCGCACCCCTGACCTCATTCATGACCCTGACCCTAAACTTCGCCTTATTCACTGTTGCCCCCACACAAAGACACTCATCATGAGGGATCATGACCGCACGCCTCAGTCAACAGGAACAGGCCCACAGAAAACTGATGTGAATGACCGCTGGCTTGTTTGCTTGCTTGACAAAGTCCAAAGTGGATCACTCTGCCTAAGTGTAAAGTCAATGCCACAGCACATCATGCATAATCTCAACTTTGAACATCTGCCATCAGTGATTTGATACACCACAAGTGGATAAATGATAATGTGGCTGTTGTATTGTGTGTGTCCAACAGAGGGCGTTAGTGGGTTTAACTGTTAGCGGGCGGGCAGACAGAGATCAGAGTTTAGGAGGAGAAGTGCGTGAGATGGTATATATATGTAAGAGTGAGCAGAGGAGAACATGAGCACTGACTAGACAAAGACTGGACGAGGGGGCCACTGGCACAAAACAGGGCTTTGTTTGCGTTCTGTGGGCTCACATCTTCTGACTCACTCTAGTGTTCAAGGACTCTACTGAAGAATACGGCCACCAAGGGAAAGCCGCTTGGTGAAACACAATTTTGCTCAAGTACGACAACGTAGAGGATTTGGGGATTTATAGATAAATGATTCACAACAACATGGTTGTCTGTATCTCTAGAGAGTAACTAAACACCAACATCTCTTGAGTCAAACTCCAACGGTTAATATTTACATCTTTCCATCTTTGTCTGGATACCGATAAATATTTGCAAGTGTTCTTTATGCTTAAATGGTGGTGAATCCCAGCTCTTTGTTGTTAAAAACATTTAAAGACGTTTGTGACGTTTGAGTGCCTTTTTAAGATAGCCTACTGTAACACATCGCATGGATGTGTGTATGTGTGATGGTTTGCCGTGTTCATGTTTAACTTTGATCATTTGAGGAAACCCCTAAATAAATAGAATTATAATAAAATAATAAAAACACCCACAACTTTTCACCAGAATCCTTTTTTTTTACTAGGAAGAGGCAGCCTAATGTTTTGGGTGTGTAGATTATTATTGTATTTGCTGCTTTTGAGCTTTTACAAGTAGCTTAAGAATTTGGAAAGAAGCTTTGAGAGCTTCACAGTTTATCCAGGCTAGAGGAAGCACTGGAACAGCCAATGTTGTCTTTTGTGATTTTTCGGGGGGTTGTATAAAAGTTTGCTCTGTAAACATTTGTAACTATGTGGCTTTGTTCTAATGTCTGTCTTCTCTGTGATACTGACAATGGAAATAATGTAAAGTAACTTCAACTTATTTTCGTTTTGAATTGGTTATCATAGCTAGTATGAACTGTACACTATAGAAGGGAGGGATAGTCAAGGATTCTGCAAGGGGTGTCTCAATACTGCCAGGGGCATTTAAACCCACAATGTTGGTCTGGCATGTGCCTTTTCCAACAAATTAATTGCTTCGGTGGCTTGACCTTGAACATAAGGACAATCACAGACGGAGGGCAGGGCTCAATGGATTCCCTCAGCCGGGTTGAGATTGATCTTCAGGTTTGTCACTGAACAGTGTCACTGTCTATTTGCCATTCGGCCTGGAGCCTGGTTAGGCTGCAGACTCATTACACTGCAGATTCATTACGCTGCAGATTCATCCAAGGGCCCTGATCACAGCTGGGATCAGGCGGCATCACCCAGGGAAGGATCACGCTGGCCAACAGATAAAAGAGAAAAACAAGGAAGTGTGTGTGATCTAGCTCTCTGGGCTGAGGATGTTCTGTACCGTCTTCTGTTTAGAGGGGACGCCACTGTGGGCCTTTGTTTCAGGGGTCTTGTGTCTGAATTTCAAAGCCAAGGTTAAAAAAAACACCGTTGTGGCCTAAGGCTAGGTTTGGTTCGAAATAGATGTCTTGTAAACAGGAGTGTTTATGTCTCCCACCTTTACTGGCCTTAAAGGGAAGTTTGTGAAAGTATGTAAGTGTGTTTACCATTCTAACCCCAGTCACTTTAATAGGTGTGTGTGTGTGTATGTGGTACCATGTAATCTGTGATTGTCTATTCCACTGTGAGTTTAACTGTCTCTCTATCACCTGTATATGTTCTCATGTTTCTCATGTGAATTCTCATGAGTTTCTCATGTCCAAGTAACAAGAAGAAGACTGGGGGAGACTGGGGGAGACTGGGGGAGACTGGGCATGGTTGAGGGGGACCGGGGAGACAGATGGACACAGAGGGAAACAGTGTAGACTGAGTGGTACTGTGTATGTGGAGGGTCCAATTTGCTTGGAGGTTAAAGCTGAGGGGTTTCTCCCTCAAATGGCCATTGTGTTTTCCCATCACATGACACCTGGTCACAGACTTCTAATCAGAGCTGGAAAGATCCTTCCGTTTACAGCAGACACAGACAGTACACATACACACAAACAGTATACATGCACACATACTCACAATAGGCTGTTTGTTTTCCCCACAGAATGTGCAGCCCCGCGTTCATAGTGGCTGTGTTGGTGTCTTATAGCCTTCTTCTCTTCCCTTCGTCCACCTCTTCTTTCTTCTTTTCTTTTCCATAGCTTCTCCTCCCCCTTTCCTCTTCCTCGTCATACTCCTTCTGCTTCTTTCATCCACCTTCTCTTGTCCTCCTCCTCCTTCACCCCTGCTCCAACCGGCCACATTAAATTGACGTCTTTATTCACTTAATATCACAGTTCCGCTCATGAACTACCAACTGATCCCTTTAATCCCCTGGGAGCATGAGAGCAAGCACACATCCCTTCAGACCTGTCAGGCCACTGACGTCTCCTAATGAAGCCACAGTTGATGTAGCTTCCATCAGTTTTTCCTGAGCTCATGTTTCATTAGCAAAATGTAAACATGACATATCACAGATCAAAATAAGAGGACTACTTGGTGCTCGAACAGACATAATGGCTGACTTAGGACCCCAACATCTGAGAAATTGGATTTAAGGACCCATACTGTATCTGATGGGCTTTGTCTACTTAGTCCCACAGCCACAGGAGCCTGATGGCCTCTCTGGCCCAACACCAAGATTTATGAAACTCGTAACATTTATTAGATTTACTGGTATTAGTCAGTCTCACAGGCCGGAGACACAGAGTCTATAACATTTAGACATACCGCGACAGGAAAACCTGACCATGATAACTTTCTCAGACACAAATCCATGTTTGGCACCTTTCCAATTGTGTGTGTGTGATAAGTCATGTTTCACCACCTGTGCTTTATTTTCGAGGCCAGAAAGTGTGTTATTCTCAAAGCGTGCAAATTGATATGTGATCCTGTGTTGAACACAATTGCACAAAAATGCATACAGACACAAACACACACATGCTTCCACACCCACACACTGTTTCCAGTGTCCAGCTGTGCTCTGTCCCAACCTCCTACCAGAGGAGATCAGGCCCTGCAAATCACTGTTCAACTAGACTCCACTCCACCCAATTCTCACTCGCACATAAACACACACAGACACACACACCTTCTCCCAACTCTGCTGCCGCCCTCAACAAACCCCCACACACACACAACCACACACACACACAACTGAGGCCACTCCACTCCATACCATGATCCTGCTTCTTGGTGTTAATGGTGTGTCTGCATCCAAAGACCAGAACCAAGAAAATCAGAAGCAGATGTCCTGTCCAGAGTCCGTCTGTATAGCAACACCCCCCCCCTCCCCCCCAGCATCACTGAGCCCCTGTGCAACAGGACATGACAGGTAGGTATGGGCTATGTGAGCCTGCAGTTTAGATATAGGAGGTGTGATCAGGTACAGGGTTTACTCTCAGAGAGGGAATGTGCTGAGTGTTGTGGTGTGCTCATGCCTTATAGTGTTCCCACGGGGCTGATACTCTTCAGGAGAAGGACCCTGTCTGCCTGCCTCTCAACCTGCCTGCCTGTCTAACTGTCAGTCAGGCTGTTGTATGCCTTGTCTAGTCTCCCTCTCTTTCTCTCTCTACCTCCATAAACTCAGGTTTTGGCTGAGGACGGCTCCTACTCTGGTCTGATACGGTTTGAGGGCCATGAGGGGCCAGGAGAGCGCCAGTTTATGTGCAAACACACACACACCCACACACACACACACACACACACACAGAGGGGTCTATCGGAAGCAGATGTATAGCCGGACGGTTCCAAGTCTTCACAGTATACTGTTCGTTGATGTGTAAGCTATCTCCTGTCCAGATCAGTCTCTTAGTACACAGCCTGATATTAATCCTTGTGAAAATGTCATGTCTTGTGAAATACAATGTAAATCAGTCTCAGCTGGACTTTCCAGACACAGTTCTCAGAACATGGCTCTTCATCCCCTCCTCTCATCTCCTCTCCTCTTGGGTTGTTGTTGCTGGTAGAGTGAAGGACCTGTTGGACCTCTGTAATCTGTGTAACATGGCCACCACTCTGAACTGTTGACAATCGCCTGCTTTGTGGCCCCAATTACAGTGTCTGCCAGCCACTAATAGGACACATGAGGGGTGCATTAGTAGTTGGCTGGTAATTCCCCATATTATATGACTATTAGATGGCATAGTGAAATCTTACTCACACAAACATACCATATAAACACAAATACCTGCACATACATTGCAATAACAAACACATGCCCAGTGTCAACAAGTGTCAAGTAGAAGCCCCGAGAGAAAACACAAAACTGTCTCAAAAAACCTGATGACAGAGAAGCAGACAGACGTGCGGCCGACAGACAGAATCGCAGGGTCGCAGACAGGAAGAGAGACAGACAACAGACCTGCTAAGCAGCCACACAGAAGCCTGGTAATACTCGGCAAGGCTCCATTCCAACATGATCAGGTTAAGATGTAGTTATATACGGATACCTCAGATATGTGGAATGACACATTTTCCTTGTGTGCAATTTTCACAGGTATAGTCACATCGCCCATCAGTATTGCTTGCCCCTGATGTTGCCCACAGCCGTATTTGAACTCAGGCCCTCTGAGTTCGAATGCAACGACCACTTCTAAAAACATTGTGGGATAGTTTTTCAATGGTGTGGATGATCAGTATTTATACTGAGGAGTGAGTTTTAACCAATTCAACTTGGTTACACCATCAGGGGCGGGAAGTCTCTCATAAGTACCATACAAATGGGAACATATTTTCTCTTGGCAATCTCTCTTGGTAACTCTGACCATCCGTCATACTCTATGTCAGTCTATTGAATCTAGAGTAGCTAGAGCCAGTCCAACTGGCTCTTGATCTACCCCCACTAGCTCCAGCTCTCTCTCTCTCTCTCTCTCTCTCTCTCTCTCTCTCTCTCTCTCTCTCTCTCTCTCTCTCTCTCTCTCTCTCTCTCTCTCTCTCTCTCTCTCATTATCTCTCATTATCTCTCTCTCTTTCTTTATTTTGGGAATCTTTCACTCACTCTATCATCTATCTTTCTGAATCTCAGACTTTCATAAGAAGAGTAAGAGTAAAACCAAGAGAGACGGGGAGAGGACAGAGTTTGTCCCCACTGTGGGAAGAAAACAGAAACAACTTCTAGAATATAAACATTGACATGCAATGTGAGGGTGAGTGTAAGCATATAGGAAACTGGGCTTAGACTGAGAGACTGTCCTTTAGGCACTATTGTGTTTCTGAGGGAAATTCACATCCTGCCCTACAGTTCCATACAATAGCAATGACTATCTTTTAACTTCAACTTACTCTTATTGTATACTGAAGGAGAAACAATTGTTTTGTATGGTCACACAGTGGAGAGAGTGTGGACCTGCCCCTGGTTCCTCTTCACATCTGTAAGAGGTGTATTCAAAGTTCAAGAAGGAAAATACTTTTCAAAAGCACATTTTAGATTTGTTAAATATTCTCTCTCATTCTGTCAGTCTCTCTTTCCTCTCCACTCTCTCCTTCAGTTTCCTGCACAGGGACACATAAGGGAGGAAGTCCACACCTATCCTGGATCTCTCTCTCTCCATCCCCCACTCTCTCTCTGTCTCTCTGCTTTCAAATTGTTGCTGACAGGGAATGGAGACCTTTTGCCCTCCCAGTAATGCTGTGGTCCTTCCAAGAGGTCCTTGGCTAACAGGCCGGATGCATGCAGCAGGTTTGTCCCTTTGTTGATGTCACTGCCTGGGCCAGCGTCCGGTTTCCCATGGGTAGGGCCAGGGGGGCGGAAGGGGAAAGGGACTGTGTGCATGCGTGTGTATGTGTGTTTGTGTGTGTGTGTGTGTGGGGGGGGGGGGGTAAAGGGTTGAAAGGGTTATCAGGCAAGAAGGGGTCGAAGGGGTACTTTTTGGTTGGAATGACTGACAATCAGTTCTCTGATTCTCAGACTCTGCACAATGCAGAGTGATGCTACAACTGCCTCACCCACCGTCCCACACAAACACAACTGTATCTGGGACTGGAATATGGAGAGGGCTGTGGAGGGCGCGGGTGGTGGTGATAATGATACAATTATTATTTCTGGTCCGGACACAATTTTCTAATCTTTAGTAACAGCCAATGGGATCCCTCTTCTTTATAAACACTTTTTATTCCCAAAAGCTTTATGCTTGTAGACAGGAACACACAAACGGTGTCTATTCAGTCACGCAAGAAAATGAACATTTGAATGCACACACACACATAAACACACACACAATCAAGAGAAGAGCATGCCAGAGGAAAGATAGCTTCCACATGCAGCCATTGTCTTTCCTCACTGGGAGATGAGGATGGAGGAGTTGTACTAAACTCTCGATTGAAACTCAACACTGGGACAGGATTGGACACGATGACCCACATGTCCAATAGGTCTCAGTTCATCATGCATGTCAATAAAAAATACTGTCATCTTTACTGTTGGTGAAGCTGTGTTTTAGTCCTGCTGTACAAGTGTCTCTGGGATCTGTAAACTGTAATTCACCTTAGCTAGCTGCTGCTTGTTGTTCATCAGCAGTGAGGTTGGGAGTTCCTTCAGCCATCCTGACACTGCTGCTACTGTGATGTCTCTGTCTGCTACTGGTCTGTTACTAATGCAGTCTGTGTTATGCCTGCTGGACAGCTACTGGGATCAGGGACAAGTGGAATGGCCAAGTGCAACAGCTCTCTGATCCCAGCTGGAGGAAAGAAATGGCTTTTAACAACGGTAGATAAATTGATTGCAAATTGACTTGGATTGACGATTTAGTTACAAAAGTATTATAGTTGTCTATAATGTGAGTTTAGAAGAAATGCTTCTCGTTCAATAATGTGAAATACTCCAAACTAATTTTATCCAGCTCCAGTTCATGTTCCATTCTGTGTTTCTTGTTTTTTGGAAATGTTAAAAACATTAATTCAGTCAATAAACCATATTGACCCCAACCAATGGACAAAAACAAAGACACACACATTGTTAAAACAAAAACAAAAGCATATAAACACACACATTTACCAGACACATACAGACCCTTACACAAAACACATACATATCAAAACAGCATGTGCACACACTCACACAGACAGAGACAATCACAAAAACGTGTCTCATTATAGAGGCCTAGTCCTGAGAGGATCAGACACATGGAGTAAATCCAGACAGCTGGAGAAAGCACACCTCCTGCATGCAAACTGAAGTTACACCCCTTGATTTACACACTATCAAATCCTGAAAGTCATTTTCATTTTCTTTTTGACAACCATATCTTAAAAACACAAATCAATTTTTGACGGTTTGAAATAACATGACCAACTGGGACAGTGGCACAGCACGGGAGGACGTGAATCTACAGTCCCCATGAAGGTATATCAATGATGAAGCACTGGGTGGGAAAACAACAAAGAGACATGGTCATAATGTTTCATGCTATTCACTAGACAATGGTTAGTTGTATATGTTATAGAAAAAGGTTTGAACACAAGCCTGTGACCTCACCAAATCCACATGGCCCAAAATGTAGG
This sequence comes from Osmerus eperlanus, assembly GCF_963692335.1. NCBI lineage: Eukaryota > Metazoa > Chordata > Actinopteri > Osmeriformes > Osmeridae > Osmerus > Osmerus eperlanus. The sequence goes on along the minus strand of NC_085030.1, from coordinate 9,780,925 downwards.
GTGCGGCCCGTGTGTGTGCTTTGAGCACTGTGTACGTGCTGGGTTGTGTCTTTGGAGCCCAGGTCTAAAGTCTAAACTCAAATCATTTAACGTCTGAGTTGTCTGCATTGGCTCTCTCACACAATGTCTGTAAGTACGGTATCTCTGCCATGTATATACGTTGTTGTGAAACCAAGCCTGAGCCATGAGAGCAGACAGTGGCCAGAGCGGTGAGGGATATAGCAAGAGAAAAAGACAGAGACAGCTCCCAGCTCAACACATGACATTTTATTCAGTACATACATACAGTTTTTTCCATGTATGGCCTACATACACTGTACTGAGCAGGAAAGCCCTTGGGCCTAACTCTCTGCTGTCTGAGGTTTCATAAAATACGATAACAAGTCTGAAGAAAAACTGAACTGTCGGTAAAACTTGATTGTTCTAAATTTCTCAGCTATGAGAGGCTCTGTGAAAACAGAAAGCTTTCACATCGATGTATAGAGACATCCTCTGCAGCCCTGGAGGGGTCTACATGAGTTTCTAGGACCAAGCCCGCCGCAGGAGCCCTACGAGCAGGAATCCTCTCACTGAGAACGGGCCTGAGGAACCACAACTCTGGACCATCTGAAGAGAGAGAGGAGTTTGTCAACAAAGATATCTGCTCAGAGATAATGTGAGCCGTGATAAATATTGAGTTTGTCATCAAAGATATCTGCCCAGAGATGATGTGAGCCTTGATAAATATTGGAGATCTTTTTGAAGATCCAGGTCCTGTGTATCTACCAGCTCCTGACGTGGAGTGATTTCCTGTGAGAGAGGATGAAGGGTGTTTACAGTGGGATCAGGAAGATGGGTTTAAAGTTTATCCCTACGATGCTCTGTCTCCTAGCAGGCCAGAGCACAGGAGCAGCAGCACGTCCACACGATTCATTAGTCATACAAACATAAGCATGCATTTTCAAATAGACACACGCACATAGTGTGTGGTTGAGGTGTGTAATGAAGATGATCTGTGATAATGACATTGTAATGTTTTCATGAGAATAATGACAGGTTATTAATAACAACTTCCCTAAAAATAAAATAAGTGAGGGGTGTTTCTATAATTAGTGTGCCAGTGGACCATTAACACACCCAGAGCCGTTAAAAAGATATTTCTGTGTGTGTGTATGTGTGCATGTCATTTGAATTTCTGAGGCTTAATAATACAGATGTGGTTCTGCATTGGACTTTTCTGTTTGACCACAAACACAAAACCCTTTTAGCTTGTTGTAGCTGGTCCCATTCAGTAAAAGAATGTTCTCTAGACAAAGCTTGACCATCCATCATACGGATTTAATTTGGGGAGATGGATGGGGTGGAGGAGTGAGCTGGCTATTGTCTCTTATGTGTAAGATATTTTAGAGAAGCTGGTGCAGTTCCTCTGTTCACACACCGGATACACATTGGAACCCAAATGTGCATGCTTTAGAGTAAGAGTTATGTGTTAGCCTATACATCTCTACAGTTGGATTGTGTGAGGCTTTAGGTAGGATGCATCACAAGAAAAGCAGAAGTAATAGTCACATGCGAAAGTAGCTCAAAGGCTACATTGTTGACATAAGAGGAATAAAAAGCAATGTGTTGTTTGTAAAGCAGATAGGGTAAGTGCTGCTCAGCAATAACCTACTGAAGCCTATTGACGCTCTCTCATGAACATGCCATTTACTGCATTTAGACAGTCCAACTTACAATTTAGGCGTACATCAATGCCAGCCCACTCTACATAGTTTGTAGTAGAAGAGCATGGTCGGCTTTTAGTTTAAAGACCAGAGGAAGATTGGGTCCTGCCACATGTGTCTGCGATTTGATTGGTTGTTGAAACAGCGTCTACGGGCTCGCGGCTATAAAGTACTGCACTATCCCCGCGCACCAGTCCATCACCAGCAGAGAGAAGTAGTTTGGACAAATTATGTAGGTGGCGTCTGGCGGAACAAGGAGTCGAATTAGCTTAACGAAAGTCAAAACTGCAAAGAAAGGAGCAAACACAGAGAACACTTGGTCATTTAGTGGATTTGAACACATACGGATGTGCTGGGTTGTTGATTGGGACTGTCGAAAACAACAAAAAGGGTAAGATCAACATCCAAACTCTGAGCTGGGTCGGAGAGATGCCTCAACTTCACTAACGCTTTTAATGTTATTAAGCTTGACCTTAATTTAATTTTGCGTTTTGGGTAGGGTATCGGGTTATGTAGCTCTACGCTCAACCTCACGCAACGTTGTAATTGATTTGGGTTATCACATTACATATGCGGTTACTCACAACAAGTATGTACACATAAATTAAGGTTTCTTAGTTTTAATTTAATGATTTGTATTTGATAGCTGTGGTCTACCAATTTTATCCATCTCCCATAAACCTATTTACAGGTTCGTTCTTCTTGGGCCGGGACATAAATGCAGATACTTAGTTACACAGAAACCATTTCGATGAAATGTATATATTTAAATAGAAGCAGGCTATAATGTACTGCCCTGGATGCCCATAGCCTATGTTTGTTAAGTAGCTCTGAGTTTGAGTGAGATGTGTGTCAAAATGAAATAAGCAAAATAATGTAATGATTTATTTTGTAGACTACACCAGCCATTCTATCACACGCACCCACCCACGCACGCACAAGCACAGCTCCTAGTGTCTTCATGCAAGACCAGGAAAACATCGCTAAATGTTTACATTGAAAGCCAGAAGCACTAAAATGTAACTGCTAATGTAACTAAAATGAAATGTAACACAACAGGTTACATATAACCGCTAGCCTGATACATTATTTTAATGACCTACATTTAACAATTACTTCTAATTACTTTTAAGGCATGATGATCATGAATGTAGACTAAATATGTTAATATAAAAATATTGGTTGCCATGGCATAGACTTATAATTTCTTACACTTAGGTCTATCTTTCCCCTTAAATCCTTTTATTTAGACTGAAACATAAATACCAAACTGCAGCATTGTCAAAGTCAATTGTAATATAATAACATAAATATTAGAATTTTTAAACAACTGTAACTAGAATACTTGAAATATTTTATTTAGACTTGGTAAGGGGCGTAATTGGTTTTCACAAAACCCATATGAGTGGGCTACAGTTGAAATATTGTCTAGGGTGGTTGCGGTTCATGAGTGGTCCAGGGCCCTCCTACCACAGCTGTGTTGATGTTTTCCTCTGCCCAGTGTTCTAGAATCATGACTTACGCTTCCAGACAGGATCCTTGACATCTCACAAGTTTTCCATCTGCCCAGACTGACGCTATGTTAGTGGCATTTCTATGTAAATGTATGCTAGATGTCATAACTTGGGTACATTTGAACACTTTGTTTGTTTTGATGCAGAAGAAGTGCAACTCGGTTTTAACTCCACACATCCCTCTCTCCCGGTCTTCTCTAACTTCTCCACTTTTAGTTTTCTATCTCCATATCTTCTTTTCCCCTTTCCACCCTTTCCTTTATCATTACCTCTCGAAAGCTTCCCATTTTCCCCTGCAGGTCCGCTCCTTCTCAAATGTGATTGGAGTCAGGAGAGGAGAGTGTAATTGCCAGAGACTGTTTCTAAACTCATTTTTCAGATTAAACACATCAACTCAATTAAAACTCAGAGTTCAAAGCAGGCCTCCCTTGAGGAAAAGAGGTGGCCCAATTTACTTAGAAACAAATTCCTTGTGGTATGAGTGCAAAGTGCCATGTGAGTGTGTTTGTGTTTTTTGTGCATGCAGGAGAGAGAGCAGTCATTACATTCCTCCTTTTAGAATTTTGAAGGTTGAATTATATAAAGTAACGTTAGAGGATTGTTGCTCATGAAGAACTTTTTGCTTCTCTCCAGTCTTCACTTCATTTTGACCCTATTGTGTCAGTCAGTCATGGTTGTCAGTAAAGTATGAAATAGGAAAGCAAGGAAAGAAAATACAAGGAGATACAGAGCATGTGTGCCCAAGTGTATGAGTGTCTGTGGGCATAGAATTGTTCCACTATGTCCCACCCACCCCTCAATTAGCCCATTCATCAGAAGATGCCCCAAGGCATTTTGGGGGGACTCATGACTGTGGAGTACTCTGGGAAACAATGTTTCTCTGTCTATCAGTCTCTACCATACACACACCCTCACACACAAATATGCACACACACACATGCAAACACAGGCCTACCTCACCCTTCTCTTGACCCTCAGCATTACCTCTCACCTCTACATTTGCCCCTCCTTTTGGGTTTCTCATCCTTAACCCCATTTTGTCATTACCCAGTTCTCATCCACATTATCATTCCTAAACCACAACGCTAAAAATACTGCCTAGAAGACAGTCTCTAATCAAGATACCATTAGACAACATACCTACTAAACCCTAACTAGAAAATACTCTTTGAGTTTAAGCAACATTACTGCTTAGTTTGGCTGTTTGAGAAGTTATTTTATGTCATGAAACTGTTGAAATATTGAATCAGCCTATGTTGAAAACATATTTACTGATAAGGCTATCGTCTCTGCTTGTTTCTGCAGGAAATTAACAAGAACGGGCTTACATACTCTCGCTAGTCTCAGGAGTGTGTGTGTAGGTGTGTCTTTATGTGTGTCCACGAGCAGGAGCGTGCGTGTCTCTTTGTGTGAGTGTGTTTGTGTGTGCGCACACTTATCTCGAGTCTATAAGCGTGAGAGTGTGTGTTCATGTGTCCGAGTATGAGGGCAGTAGTGCTGCTGTGTGTCCTGGTTGCGGCCGGGGCTGGTCTGGGTGCAGCATCCCGCTTCAGCCGGGACTCCCAGACCCCGGGGGAGGTGGAGGCCCCCAACAGCACCCTCCCCACCCACCCCCGGCCCGCACGCCCCAACGGCCTCCACCCCCCCATGTGCGTCAACCCCACAGAGATCAAGCACGCCTTCAAGTATGTGAACACGGTGGTGTCCTGCGTGATCTTTGTGGTGGGCATCATCGGCAACTCCACGCTCCTGAGGATCATCTACAAGAACAAATGCATGAGGAACAGTCCCAACGTTCTCATAGGCAGCCTGGCCCTGGGGGATCTGCTCTACATCCTCATCGCCATCCCCATCAACGTGTTCAAGGTAGGGAGCCAGGCTGCACACAACCGGCCCTACAAAGTGGTATACTGTATGCCATGCCATTTTAATTTTCAGATCTGTAAAGACCCCTGCCATTCCACTATGATTTTGCATTTGCTTTTGATCCGTTTTCCAAACGGCAGTGAGCGCACTCCTGAGCCAGCCCTGAAGGGAAGTTCACCTTTCACCCAGTCAACACCATAAACATTTCACCACTATGCAGACACGTCGTATACTATGGACCTGAATCGCAGCACGTAGCAGAGAATCCCATGCGGTTGGCTTCAGTTTATGACTTCTGAAATCCATCCTAATGACCCTCTATGCTTATCAGTACCCTGCTAGTTACACACTGTGTCTGTACAGTGTCCATATACTTCTACAGTTACCTTGACCTAGAGTGTATGCTGTCAGACGTCCTTATAGACTAGACTACCCTTAGACTACCTGCTGTGAGGAGTGACAGACTGGGCTATTCAGGTTACGATTGGGGAGAATCCAATTTTTCTGCCCAGTGTTGATGCAGAGTGTAAACCTGGTTAAAGGGGTGAGGGCTTAATGCTGCCACAGCTAAATTACATTTAGATGTAGCTGTGGGTTATTTGTTACCTTGGTAATGGGTTTTCAAAGGAAAAATAGACCCTGTAACCTCCTTAATCAGCTCAGCGAGCTAATGCAATCCACTTTGAAAGTGGTTAATGTCTCTGGCTGTGAGAGGGAAGGTGGACATGTTCTCTCTGTGAACTTCACACATACTCCATCTGTCTGAAATGGAACAAGGACAGAGACAAAGTGAGAGTGTGTATGTGTCATACTCAGTTGTGAGAAAATAGGTAAGAAAATAGATGTAGATTAAATAGATATACATTTCATCACACAAAGAAAACTCACCGTGTAATATTTGTTCCATATGTTAATAGTAATTCAAAATTCCCATTAAAATAGTAATAATTTAATTTAACAGTGACAGGCTTGGTTTATCTACTAAGGTGTACCATAATGTAATGTGTCGAATGAGGTGAACTAGCATGTGTAGAAAGAGAACATGAAGAGTGTGAGATAGTCACCTTGCACCTACAGTCAAATATATCACAGAGCTTTAATGTGATTTGTGTGTGACATTATTGCTCTCTGTGTTTGGACTGACCCTTCCCTGAGCACCCCACCCCCCCCAGCCCTTCAGGGTGCAGTAGAGATGAGCAGCATATTTCGGGGGTTGATGTTGGCTCTGGCTCCTGGGATAACAACAGAGGAGTCAGGGAAGAGGAAAGTGTCCCTAGATAACCCTGACTAAGACAAACTCGGGAGTGTCTAGGAATATATACACACAGCTGAAACTGCTGACAGAAATGAGATGATCTTTGACACCTTATTTTATGGTCTTTCCATTCTTCTCCTCTCCTCTCCTCTTCAGCTCATTGCTGAGGACTGGCCTTTCGGGGTACACATGTGTAAGCTCATGCCCTTCATCCAGAAGGCATCAGTGGGCATCACCGTCCTCAGCCTGTGTGCCCTCAGTATTGACCGGTCAGTATACAGCAGCTCTCATCAGATACACAAAGGCACAAAAACACATACACACAATGTATTCATTGAATTGTCTAATCGACTAATGTGTGTGTGTGTGTGTAGATACCATGCGGTGACATCTTGGAGCAGGGTGAAGGGGATGGGGATCCCCCTATGGAAGGCAGTGGAGGTGACGTTGATCTGGCTGGCTGCCGTAGCCCTGGCTGTTCCAGAGGCCCTGGCCTTCGATATGATGGAGATGCCCTACAGAGGCAGCAAGCTGAGGGTCTGTCTGCTCCACCCTCAACAGAGCACACCCTTTATGAAGGTACACACACTATTTCATGCACACACAATTTCGATATGTTTTGGACTCCCTCATGTCCCTCTCTTTAGGTATTGTGTCTCCCTCTCTCTGCCTGTCTGAGGGTTTGGGTTTCCTGTCCTCAGTTCTACCAGGATGTGAAGGACTGGTGGCTGTTTGGATTCTACTTCTGCCTGCCTCTGGCCTGCACTGGGGTCTTCTACACGCTCATGTCCTGCGAAATGCTGAGCCGCAAGAAAGGCATGCGTATCGCTCTCAACGATCACATGAAACAGGTACTCAAACACACAAGTAAAGTGCTACCACTTTACCACTTGTGTGTGCGCGCACGCACACACACAAGGGTTGAAGCGCAAAGATCTGAAACATTTCCCCGTCGTTGTTTTTAATCATGATAAACGGTTGTGTTCGGGTGTCAAATGATACCAGACACAAGATGTACAGAAACAAGATATATAAGTCTCAGACATGTTCTTTAGGGTATTATTACAGCACAATTCCACATTTTTCTTGTGACAAATGACCAGAACATCTGTCAGACAGAGATAAATGTGTTTGTGTGTTTGTGTGCATAGCGGAGGGAAGTGGCTAAGACGGTGTTTTGCCTTGTGGTGATATTCGCTCTGTGCTGGCTACCTCTACATCTTAGTCGCATCTTGAAAAAAACTATGTACGACCAGAACGACCCCAACCGCTGTGAACTGCTCAGGTATGAACACACATATTCACACGCACGCACGAACACACACACCTACAGTACACACGCTCTGCCCTAGCAGAAACCTATGGATAAGGTCACCAGAACTCATTGTTCTATGTTCTCTGCCTTTTCCTGTTGTTCTGATGCTGACCTCTGACCTCCCAGTTTCCTGTTGGTGATGGATTACATTGGCATCAACATGGCGTCGCTTAACTCCTGCATCAACCCCATCGCTCTCTACTTTGTCAGCCAAAAGTTCAAGAACTGCTTTAAGGTCAGAGGAAGTCCAGAGCTTTCTTGACATGGTTGACCCTTAAATGCACGCTCAAATGTGTGTACACACTGGCATACACACACAGAGATATACATACCTCTACCACATCTGATGATAATATCCGGTGTGTCCGATACTATATTTTATTAATGTCTGTCTGTGTGTATTATCGTCCCCAGTCCTGCCTCTGCTGCTGGTGTTACAGGCCAGGCCGGAATGTGGCCCCTACAGATGAGAGGGGGTCCGGGGTCCGCTGGAAGGGCTCCTGCCATGGCAACGGACTGGACCGCAGCAGTTCCCGCTCCAGTCAGAAATACAGCTTGACCTAAATACACACATTCACACAGACATATACATACACACACCAGACCCTACCACAAATCTACTGTATGTACCCCATCCACCTAGCCCCCAGTCCCTGTTAAGAGTTGCTATGACACTGACATCACTTCCCACAAGATCAGCACTACCACTGCCGTAAACACGCCTTCAGACCACAGAAGAAGATGAGCAGGAAGAAGAATGGCCAGACAGGAGATCAAGGAGGAGAAGGAATGAGGGTGAAGGCACTGACTCCACAAGAAGAATCCCACCAGTAGCTTGAGACTCGGAATAAAACCTTGTAAAGCAGGACCAAAGCAAGTGGTAGCACTTTACCATGCAACCAACACTAGCCTCAGCTTGTATGATGAAGGGACTGAGTCCTGGCCAGGTGATTAAGCCCTCATTATGGGACAAGTCTACAAGACTGAGAGCACTAAAGACTAAGACTATGGAACACTGTTTTAATTTAAAAAGTGTATGGATAAAACATTGTAAATAAGTTCATAAATGTCTGGGTATATGATGACTAGGTAGCATGTACACTTAGCGGCATACAGTGTACAGTATAGAGTACAGTGGGTTTAGCCTTACTGTTAATACAAGAAATGCAATGCTGTGAATACAGTGTACCAAATAAAAGAAAGCACATACACACAGTTGTAAATCTGCCTTGTAAATGTGACAAGGATTAGATCTAAATTTGAACTGCTCTGGAGATTGTTGAGAATCGTGTGAAAGGCAGAATATACACATACAGTAAGGTCATTAGATAACTCCTAGAGTCTAGGACCTAGACGTTCTCCTAGCCATTTTCTTTACAAAGAGGATCTGTTGAAGGAGATACACTGTAGGGATCAACATTGTCAACTGACTTCTGAGCATCATGTTGGTATTTAGCTCAGAACAACAACTTGATATACATAACTGCAGAGAAAACATTGTTGCAATGTCTACCATCCTAATGCATGTGACATGTTGCTGGAGAGAAAGTTTTTTCCAGTTCTATAGTCATGTGGGACAATGACCAATGTATGTTAACAAATACTGTGTGATTCTTGCTCACGTGCTATGTGTGTTGGCCTTTTGAAATACCACCATGTATAAAGCTTTCTCATATATTCAAAGTGAACACATATTTTTATAAGAAAATATAGTAAAAATTGTCTTTCAAAATGATCATCCATGTTTTTACTTTTCTGTGTTCATGAGTATCATAGGTTAAAATATTATTTTCAAATAATTCATTTACACCAACGGTTTAGGTGTAAAGTATATCTCCAAGTATGTTTTTAAGATTAACAAAGCTTTTATACTATGTACTTAGTTGTTGAACAATATGCACCAATAAATACTATTTTATAACAATTCTGGTTTTCAAAAAAAGATTTTTCTTCTGAAAGTATATAACCCAAATTATATATGTTGAGCTATATCATGTTTCATTTGAACATCTGATCTGCGAGATGCTTCTAGAGTCTATACCTTGAGTGGAGACAACGTATGGAAAAATTAAGCGATTTGAATGATTGCGTAGAAATATGTATGGCGTTTTTGAATAAGGTCCCACAGTTCAAAGTGCATGTCAGAGCAAATCCAGGGGTACAAACGTGAGAGCAACATTCCCAGGAAGACTGGATGCACCCTGTACAATTCGTCAGCAATATAAACATATTTTGAAAAAACGTTTTCCTTTTGTAATCATGGAATATTTCTGATTAGAAAATAAACTTGTTTGATCACTGAGCTAGAGGAACCCTCTCTAATCAACCTCATCCGTCAACAGGGACTGGCTGCTTTCATGCATTTGTGTGTGCAAGTCTGTGATGAGACTGGCAGTTGGACACGATTCCTAAACTTCCAAAGCAGTAACCAGATTATTTACACTCCTCTTCCTACTCCTTCCCTTCATTCCTTCTCCTACCCTCCATCTGGCTCTGTATGAGGTCCAGCTCTCCACATTCCTTTACTAATGGGGAGCCCATGCAATCAGCCTCTATTGCTTATCCCCCCCCAAAAAAAAAACTTCAAAAGGACTTTTTCAGAATTCTGTATTATGTCTTGTTCCAGTTGGACAATGTTCAAACGTAACTTGAACACTTGAAAGGTACAAATACCATCTGATGCCAGGTGGACAAGCTCCAAGGAGAATAAAAGTTAATCTACAATATTTCCAGGGAACATTAATCATTACTATTATTGTTTCACCTGAAAACAGGTGCAACTGTAAATAAATATTATTAAGCATACATACACTTTGTAACAAATTGTTTTATTTTGAAACACAAAAAAGACAAAATACAGATAAAGCTGTACAGGTTTTCCATATTAATGAATAACTTCTAAGGCTATGGGTTAATATAATATGTTCCCATATTAATCATCAGAAATGTACAAAATTTGGTATTTGCATTGGAGAAGAGAGAAATTGGTCAATGTGGGGGTCACCAGAGCAGGCATACAAACATTTCGACAGTGGCTTCTAGAGCTTCCCTGTGTGTGTGACCCCTGACCAGACTGTTCTCCGCTCCTGCTGTGTTGAACTGTGCTTCTCAGCCCATAGGATCCCCCTGCGTCTCTTTGAACTCAGTCACCCGCGCCTGAGGAACACAGGTTTATTACCTCATTGGTGTGAACCAGCTAGCAGTATATACCACCCTGCAGGGAGGCTGTCAACACCATGACGGGTAGAGGAGAGAAGGGGAGCAAGACAAAGAGAACCAAGTGAAGAAAGAGAGAGTTGTGAGAAAGACGGCCTTCCACCTATTCCCTTCAAAACAAGAGATGTCCAAACTTGCAAACAACCTTTCCTGCTTCTCATGTCCACTTTGCTGACATTTTCATTAGCATCCGTTGTCTTATGACACCTGCATACACTCCTCTCCCCTGTGTTATAGAGTGTATCGTACCTGGAAGGTGTTGAGGACATGCTGACAGACATCAGTGAGTTCATTTAGACCTCTCCTGAGAGGCTCCACTGCTGCTAGTCCCCCTGAAACGGACCAGAAACACAGGAGTTGAAACTAAGGCGTTAACACACACACACACACAGATTCATAGAACACAGGCCTTGAAGAAGAGAAAGACAAGGAATACTCAGTGTACTTATAAATTTGTGAGAATGTGTGTGTGTGAGTATTGACACCATGTGAGTGAATAGTCCTTGGGGTGGGTAAAACATGGCTGGGTGTGGAATGTCCTTCAGCTACTATAAAGCTAATACACAAAAACAAGGTTGTTTTCACATTTTTGCTATATTGCTTTGATGTCAAAGCAGAAGGTTGTTTTCTTAGGCAGTTGACAGGTGACTTGCGTTTTAAATGTGTGTGTGTAAGTGCGCATGTTGATAGCAGTCCATCACAGACATTCCTCCATCAACTGTGTGAACGGAAAGTGAAAGCATCAGACTCCAATCAGTCTGTTTACTCTCTACAACCACTGTAGTAATGTTTACCATTTTACTTTTCTCTGTAATTCTCTCTCTCACAAAATAATGCATCTAACCTCGAGTTTGGATGCGAAAGTTGATCTTGCTCTCAGAAGGATGGGTGATGCTGTACCCACAAAACTCCACGTCCGGTCTGTAGAAACACACACAATGTTTATGTCTTACTGCAGTGCTCACTGATGAGATCACCAACCACAACCTTACAAAAAAAGCCAGAAATTAAAATGTTCCATCTGTCAAACGCATCCCTTTCATCTCTGAGACATATGACCACTGGTTAGCCAAATAGTTTGCAGCAGAGAAGAACGGCAGTATAAATCCCTGCCACCCTTTTTAGATACACGGTCACATTGTCAGAAACGGGGTTGAAGGTTAAATGTCAATGTAAGGCAGACAGCTGACCTCTTCATGACCATGTATCGAAGGGAGTTTCCCAGTGTGTGGTCTTCTTCATGGAGCACAAATGTCACACAGCCCTCATCGGCCCCATCCGCCTGCACCTAAAGCACAGCATGAACACTTCATTTACCAAACACAATAACACTCCTGTAGCAAAGTAAAGTACAGGCTTATAATAAACAGGATTACATCATGTTATTATATTATAAGCCTATTACATGAGTATAATGTTACTGATGTTAAAAATAAAGGGGGTTATCAGGGGGAGATTGTTATTCTGACTATTCAAAACACTGCCACCCTGTGGAGAAAAAAAACAGTCCAGACCGTCGGCTCCAAAAAAACATACGAGCTAACGAGATGCTATAACATATCGACTTCTGTAACATACAAGGCGGTCTTAGATGAACTATGAAATACAGTTAACTAGTTGCGGCTCAAGTTATATTAGCTGGTGCGACCAACCCCACGCGAGACCACTGTTTTGCTACATTGTGTACGATCAAATAAATGTACTTCAGTCAGATATTATGTGTACCAATCATACAGGATGCCTCTTGTACATATAGCGGGCTTCAATACTTATATAGTCTCTTACCATTTCTAATACCGGCTTCTTTTCACCATCTGCCCCTGCCATGCTGGAGGATTTGAGACACCAATTTGACAGTCGCAGATATGTGACGTTGAGATGAAAACATGTGACGTTTTGGACAGAAACGCCCTGATAGGCGGAAGTGGCAGGAGTGTAGTACATTTACTCGAAACAAATTCCAGTGACGCTTAGGATCCTTGCGAAAGGACTACAGTTCCCTAAAAAAATTATATCCGCTTTGAGTGTTGAGCGATTTGAGAACCAAAAGCCTTGAGCACAAGTCACTCGAAAAAGGATTAGCAACATAGCTAGATTGTTCTTTGACTGTTGAAAACATATAGCTTGTCACATTTAAAGACTATCCAACGGTATTTATGTCCGAGGAAAAATAGCTGTCAGCTAGCTGTTGCTACGATTACTATTAAGAGATTCCTATTGTGATAGCTAGCTAGCTAGCTAAATGTTAGCTGTGTGTCGTTGTGGATTAGTTAGCTCTACCTAGGCTGTAACTAGTTGTGTAGTTAGCTCGTTTGGGAGCCACTGTTAGATAGACATCTAAAACTTAGCTGAAGTGAAAACGAAAGTACTCGTTTGGGCGACCATTACTTTTGCGTAAAATGTTTGCGTTTCAACCGACATTTACTGAATTACCTTATGCTTTTGTTGATCAATGTTAGCTCTGGTATCATGCGATCAGAACATTTTAAGCCAAGTAACCGGCGGTGCCAACACTTTAATCTATCTGTTTTCCATTCTTCTTCATTTCTACTTTTTCCCCTCTTCATGCAATCTGCTTCTCCTTACTTTTCTATCAACTAGGGGGCATCTGATCTGACAGACCTGTCCTGACCCCCCCTGACCCCTGCCCTGACCCCAGCCATGGCAATTCTGTTTGCGGTGGTGGCCCGTGGCACCACCATACTTGCCAAACATGCCTGGTGCGGCGGAAACTTCCTGGAAGTTACTGAACAGATCCTGGCCAAGATACCTTCGGAGAACAACAAACTCACCTACAGTCACGGCAGGTACCCAACAGACAAACACATACACTCCAAGTCTTGTTCAACAGAAAACAATTTTTTTACAGTAAATAGATAGTACACATTGATTCCCTTAGTGAACTAAATTCCAAGATTTACTGATTGAGCTTCTCTGTTCTATTTCAGCTATCTCTTCCACTATATCTGCCATGATAGAATCATCTATCTTTGCATCACTGATGATGTGAGTATGCAGTGGGCATTGACATTATGTGTGATATTGGACTTGGAGTGTGTTTGTGTGTGGACATTTTACTGAGTGTTTACAATAACCAGTGTTCTGTTGCTATATGTGTGTTTCTAGATAATACCCATTGTGAATTTAGTATACCCATTATTGGGGTCTACAAATAATTTATCTTTCCCCCATCCCAGGACTTTGAGAGGTCTCGTGCGTTCAGCTTCCTGAGTGAGGTGAAGAAACGCTTCCAGACAACGTATGGGTCACGAGCACAGACTGCGCTGCCTTACGCCATGAACAGCGAGTTCTCGTCCACTCTGGCCGCTCAGATGGTGAGTATATAGAAACCCTTTCCCGGGGATGATAAATGGGTGTGACTTTAAGGCATAGAAATTGAGGTTGATGTGTACCAGAGAGGAGGATTGGGGGAGTTTGGAAGGGTAGAGTTCCAGTAGAGATATGGTGATGGGGGGAAGGGGCTTAGCAGGGGGGTGAAAGTGCAGCGTGACTACACTGTGCCTAAGGGTGAACAAAAGCATGATCACACCAGTGAGAAGAATACACACATTCACCCACCACACATCATTTACCTTGTGGGACTTATTTTGTAGGCATTGGCTGCCGCTGAAGATATGAATTTGTCACAAAGATAAAGCCTACTTTACAATATTGCGTTGATTTGTTCTCTGAAGTGGATATTAAGATCCCCACAAGACGTTCATCTGTAGTGTCTTGCTTAACTTTTTATCTCAGTTTCAACACTTCTTTACATTCTCTCACTTTCTCTTTTTCCATCTTTCTCTCTCTCCCACTCTCAGAAGCACCACTCAGACTCTAGAGGTTCTGACCGTGTGACTGAGACTCAAATGCAGGTGGACGACCTGAAAGGCATTATGGTCCGCAACATTGGTGAGATTCAGCCTCTCTAAAACTAACCGTCTATCGTGTATGTGTCAGTTATTCAAGTCAAATAACATTTTTACGATTGTAGCATTACTTCTTATTGGTGGGCTAAATCAAATAGGTTTGGTGAATGTTCCCCTCTCTGTGAAAACAGTGTCTTTGTTGGCCTCTGTTTGGTGTTGTTACTGCAGTGTCCTAAAACTTGTGTTGTGACAACACCAGAGAAAAATATGCAGCTTCAAGCTCTCCAACTACAATAGCTGTTTTTGGGATTATACATACCATTCCTGCTTTAAGCACACCCACAGCATCTCACAAGGGACTGAAATGACTCTCGTAGCAGCTGTTGTTTTCCCTAATTTCCAGTGTTCAGGTTTAACTTGGTGTATGTTCTGATTTGTAGACCTTGTAGCTCAGAGGGGAGAGAAGCTGGAGTTGCTAATTGACAAGACAGAAAATCTGGTGGATTCGGTGAGTTTTTCATTTTTCTTAGATTTATCTTTTTAACTCGGTAACAATAGCACTACTGACTTCCTCTCTCCTCTCTACCAGTCGGTTACCTTCAAGACTACTAGTCGCAACTTGGCAAGAGCCATGTGTATGAAAAACCTCAAGCTGACTGTCATTGTAGTACTAGTGTGCCTGGTGAGTATGGCTTCAAATGCTGCTTCAATGCTCTGTGTGTGTGTGTGAGAATGTGGACGTGCCTTTGCATGCTACTGTTTGATCTGAGCTGTGAGTCTCTGTCCCCTACAGGTGCTCCTCTACATCATAGTCTCTGCTGCCTGTGGGGGTCTCAGTTGGCCCAGCTGTGTGAAGAAATGAGAGACCAAGAGGAAGAGATAGAAAGAGGGAAATGGAAACGAGGAAGAGAGGCAGAAGCCCCCATTTGAACTCTCCAGCGCTCCCCACTCCGGCAGTGGACTCAAAGGGAAACATACCACTCTCCTCCTCTCTGCTGTCCTCTTCCAGCCTCCACACCCCAGGAACGTCCATCTTTGTCTTCCTCCTCCTGCCTCCCCCTGTCCAATCTTTCTCCTGCTCCTCACCAAGGAGGCCAGTGGTTATGCCATGACTCTCTCCACCTGAGGAGGGCTCCCCACTCCCCATACCTTAAAGACTGCAGCTATCTGATCTGTGTGCAACACCCATCTTCTCTGGTACTGTTCTGGTGTTGGTCTGGTTCACCCACCTGGACCCATGATTTATTGTACACCAGATCTGATTTGTAACTTGTCTGACACATTAACCCTCAGAGACAAAATTACCATTGCTTTATAGCATAATGAGCCATTCAACTATAACAAATACTGTATGAACAATGGGATAGTCAGGCTTTTACTTTTGATTAGAGGGCAGGTTCTGTCAGACTGTAGAGGCTGGGGTACATGTCACGGTTTAGAAACGTGTGAGTATCTACGATAGACATAATGCTGTAGATACGACAGAGTGATGTGGTGTCATTTCCGGTCCATGTAAAGGTCAAGACCCTGCAGTCTGACAGTTACAATAGCGTGTTCTCCTAATTTAACCACTTTAGATGGCCTATGTAGTATCTACCTACTACAGTAGGTTTCCTTCAGCTGCATGGCTCTGCCACTAACCCTACTGGTCAGTGTGTCAAATGTTTCTAATGGAATTGCAACCAGATGTCTCCCCAGTTTTTCCTGAAACAGCTTCTGTGATGTCCTGTCTGTTTTGTCATGGTCAAGGCACAGTTACAGATGTCTATATCTCTCTATCATTATAATATGAAAAAGGTTTATTGCACAAAAGAATAAGATGACAGTTACTAACTTAAAAAATTTAAATAGACTGAGTGGTTCTAATCTCAGTAAGCCAAACCTTAGCTTCTCTCCTGCACTCGAATTGGGTGCTCAACATGTCCATCTGTCTTTTTTCAACAATGCACTTTTGACATTGTATGTTTGCTTCCTGCCATCATATGGTTTATTATCATGTAATTATTAAATTATTGTACATCCAGATTTGAAATAATAAAATATTAGAGTATCTATGTCTGAATTGTCATATTCAAAAAATGTTATAATGAATGCTAAAGAACCTCTGGTTGTCCTCATGCATAGATATTGATTGGCAATTGTTCAATTTTACTTAACTGACGAAGTTTGTACCTCTGTCTGGTCATGGTAGACAACGACACATCAGGGTAAAGTTCATGTAAACAGGAGAAAGGCAATCTGGCCAATATCGAGAGAACAGATTTAGATGTAGCCAATGCAAGACCTGCCTTTGTAGATCATTTTAGTTTTAGCTGATAGAGGGCAAGACAAGCTCTAATCATGAAGAGTATGACATCACTTTTCGTCCAGGTGGTTTAATCAGGAGAAGAAACACTTGGCTTTGACAACTGAATTTCAAGCAGCCTACAGCGAATGGCACATGATTAACTCCCATGCAAGGAAATAGGGTGAGTCAGCTAGCCTACTATAGTTGTCATGGCAGTCAAACATTTAATAATGCTCGTAAGGATTTGTTAGGAATGTAAATTGAACGTTGTTCCTCGGGGTTGGAATTCCGATAACTGTTAGTTGACTTACCTTTTTGTTTTTACTTTCGTGAACTTACGCTAGTGTTTGTTTAATGCGTTATCATTTTGAGTAAGGCCTAATAAGATTGTCAATGGGGATACGTTTTTTTAAGTCTATGGTTTATCCGGTGCTGTAGCTAGTAAGTTTATGCCACCCAGTGGCTTACTCTAAAATTAAACTCGTTGCATTGTTTGCGGAATGAAGGTTGAGATTCTGTCAAATCTCATAGAAGCATTATCTAATGTAATACAATTGTATGTACTCATTATTCTTTACAATACTTACATTGAACTTCATGGAATTTTTGTAAATTCTGTGCTGAAAAAACTGATAACAGATGTCTACTGCATGTAGAAGAAGACCGACCTTTTAGTTTTTTTTCTTAGTTTTTTCTTTACTACATGTTTACCACCCTAGTCTATTAATAGTCTTCATGGCGAGAAGAGGTCCCCAGCAACAAGTGATATGTAGCCATCAGGTGTGAGGAGGGGCCGGGTATGACCTCATGAGTAAGGGGATCTGTCTTATCCAGAGAGGAATGAGTTACTAGAAATACACCCAGCCAGGGTCCATTCATGCTATTTTCTCTGTCTTCTATAATACCCTCCATTCCTCTGACTGTAAGCAGCTTGACTGAGGACTACCGTGCTGCCCTCATAAGCTGATATGAGTTTCTAACTCTGGGTTAAAGTTCAGCTTTAGAATATCAACACTTTTTTTGAGGTGAATGCTAAACCTGAGGTTGTCACAGTACTGAAATGCTAGAGTCAATTCATGTTGTGTTCCTAATCTTATGGAGGTTCTCAGTGCACTCACAAACCTTGCCATCCAAATAACCAATGAAGCAGCTTCTAATTTAATTAGGGTAAAGGAGAGTGAAAGACTTAAAGTTGGTTGCTGACAGTGGCATTGCTTTTATTCGGTAAGTAAAACTTCATGAATGGTTTTTCACATCATAACCAATTTTTATTGAGCATATTAAGCTAGTGCACAATAAAGCCAAGTAATACATTGTCTACCAGGCTCACTAGTGTGTTTTGTCCTGTCTTGTACAGTATTCTCCAGAGAAGGGTCATGTCACTCTGGCATGTAGGGTGGAATCCCCAGACTTGACCTGATGCCCTGCTGTCCTCTGGGGCTCTGGACCAGCACAGGCACTGAGCTATGGGCGGGTGTCTCTCCTCATAACCCATAACCCACATGCAGGCAGGGGACACACAGGACTGGGCCAGGACAAGGGCAGGGCATAGCAGGCTTTGTAGGGTGCCTGGGGGCTTAGGAAGTAGAGCAGCAATGTTACATTATCTCAATCGTCCATATCTAATGTGAGGATGTTCTGAGGAGTATTATGGATACCGGAGCCGTGAGGTATGTTGAGCTTAAGTATTTGTAGTGATGGAATACCAGACAGTGTTTTTATGACTAATGGAACAACATTAGGATTCATTTCTGTTTATCAGAAAAAACTGACTGGTTAAACACACTGTTCCTTCAGCTGCATGTTTACCTTGAGAGCTGTAAGGCTGCAGTATGGTAAAGCTCAGATGGATGATTATCAGAATTGAGGGTAATCTTCCTAAATTTCACAGGAATTCAAAAATCTATAACGATTGTTTTTGTGTTCATATTGCTGGGGATTTTTGAGATAACAGCTCTTTTTCCTTAACATGCTGGTTGTCATTCCCCGCTGTTTGAAATAGTAGTGATTATCTTGTAAATGTTCCATGGGGAGTCGTTTTTGGTTTTTGGTTCAGCACAATCATTACCACAGGATTCTGGGAACCAAAGGTGAGCTGTAATCCTATCCTATTCCCTCCTCACATAACAACAAACTGCTGGGCTCAGGTAGATGCATTCTGGCAACTACATGTAATTTATCCATATTTAGTTAAAAACCTGTATCCAACAGTCAAGTGTTGTTGCAGTACAACATTCAAATAGGTCAGGCCATTTGGTCAATTGTTTTAAAAAATGGATTGTAAAACCACTGGCCCTGGTCAGGTTTTCTTCTCTTTTCTGGCCAATTAAGTGTGTAAGGTCCTTATATGGATTAGGCAGAAATAGCCCTGGTCCGAGCCTAAGAGAGGTTTACATAGTCACCTATGTGATAATGTCAGGGTCAGGCTCTGGGACTGCTTGTTGTACAATAGCAGGCACACCCTCTGTCTGGGTGATTGATATCTCTAGAGAGTAGGTGTGAAAATACAACCTTAACTAATGACTTTGCTTAACTTCACAAATGACTATTGCAAATAAACCATTTCCAAATAATTGCTGTGTTTTGGGGCTTTCTAGCAGTAAGGTTGTGTCACAAGCAGAGTAGTTAACAGTGCGTGAACCCTTGTCCCATATTGAGGCCCCTTCTTATTTCACTCCCCTTCTCACATTTTTCTTGCCAGAAAGCTATCTGATCTATTCCTTCATAAAAGAGACTTTGGCTGCTTAGCAACAGTGAATGGCGATTCGGCATGGCGGGCCTTGGCCACTCCCCCGCCGTCCACAGTGGGCCTCGGCAGGGATAAGGTAACCAGTTGTGCTGCCTCATTCTAGCTTCCCTCCCTCACATGCTCCCTCTCCCTGCTGAAAAGTTAGTAGTGGTGAGCAGTGAGCACAGTCCTGAGCTGGACCTTGAGATGCCAGCAGTATCAGCCGTTTTAGCGAGTGCAGTCTTGTCACCGGCAGTGTTGTACTGCAGTACTGCTGGGTTGGGCTGGACCGAACCACATTCCTGCAGGAAGGGGGAGGAGGGGGGGGGGGGGGCGGTGGCAGTAAGAGAATATTCTCTCTGCACATAGAAAAATCAACGGGTGCCCTCCGTTTGGCTGTTGCTGATGCACGAGTGGCCTGGAGAGGGAAGGAGCGAGGAAAGGGAGGGAGAGTGAGTGAGGGTGAGTGAGGGAGGGAGGGAGGAGTAGAGAGTGTCTGTCTAGCATTCATCACACCCCAGTGGCTGTGCGAGACCACACAGAGTGGGGCCGGATTGTTGTCTATTTAGCTGGCTGTGCCTCCTAGTGCTGTGGGAAGCACTAACGGGGATTGGCAGAGAGAGGTTAAACTAAGACAGATCAACCTGGGAAGATCCCGAGTGATCCGCTGCCCGATACGAACACACACACAGCCACCATAGGTAAGGCTTCTTTTTCTTTCTCCCTCGCTCTCTATTTCTCTCTTTTTTTTCCCCCTACCTCTGTGTCTCTTTCTCTCTCTCTGCAGATCAATGAGCAACTTGGCTAAAGTGTGTTAGATGATTGAGAGTTGTCAGTGTGTCAAAGTTAGTAGAGCATCGGCAGTTTAAGATACTGAAGCTAGCACTGTGTGTGTTTAGCTTTGAGTCTGTATCTTTCAGCGTTGTGTTCTCTCCAGAGGCTGGCCAAGTGACATGTCTTAGATCCAGCTACGGTGGCTTAAGTGTTCCATAACATTAGTTCTACCATGGTTTTCTTCAGGTTGGTTTGCGTCAACGTTTACATAATAGCTTAATAACTATTCAGCCTTCGGTCGCCTAAAGCCTCAGAAGTGAATGAACGTTCAGGCTAAAGACTAAACACAAGCCCTGGAACTGGCAGGACTTGCTTAAGTGCAGGTCCAAGGTGCGGCACATGTTTTATATCCTTAAGCAAGGGACATTCAAATGGGGATGCCAGTCTTGTTGTAGTACATAGCTGTTTCTGGCTGGAGAAGTGTAGAGGTGACTAAGCATTCTGTCTGTTCCCAAGGAAACCTTTCATTCTGCCAAGAGGCTGAGAGAGAGAGCGAGGGTTGTGTCGCTGCTCTCCCCTTTAGACAAACATTATGTCACTCTGATCTGGACTATTGGACTAATATCCTGGAATGTTGATAAGTACTTCTAATGGTTGGTAAAAGATTCAAGCTAAAGGGTACAAAGAGAAATGGACACAGTTTTGTGATGGTTATCCTCAGGGCATTCAGGCAGTACAGTGGCACCAGTAAAGCATGTCATTCAGTTGAGTTTCAAAGGAATGCTTTACCTGTGCTCAGCCACTTATCTCCCCTAGTATTAGAACTCAACTGATTGACAATTAAGGCTGCACCTTCACATCCGCACGATTGCCTGTTTTAACTTTTGCCATATTTCATGTTCAGATCTGTCTGAATTCTCTCTCTCGCTCTCTGTTAATCTTTCGTTCTCACACACTCTTGTTTGAGTAAATTAGTAAGTAGGAAATTGATAGAAATTCCCCTTCTAGTCCCTGATATCGCGTGACACCATCTCTTCAAAGGCAGTGTTTTATCTGGAAGAAATTCCAAACAGTCATTGCTGAATCATCATTAACTTAATTAATCATCATCTCTGAGGGTGTAGCCCATACAACCCAGTATTCGAACTCCCCAGTGGTTGGTTGTAGCACAAGCTATGTGATCAGAGCTTCAATCTCCATGAAAAAAAACCCACTGTGTGTAACTAAAGTCAGGCCAGATGATTTAGTTACTGCTCGAAACGGAGCATCCCAGCCCTGCAGCTACCGTCTCCAGTTATCTGACATCTACTGCAGGTGTCTGTCCCCTCTACAGCATCACTGCAGGTGGGGGGATCGCTGCAGCTACTCTGGGTGTCACTGGCACTTGATGGTGACAAACGAGATGCCTTCCTGGTTCTATTCATGAACCAGTGGGAGATGATCAGAATAGACCACATTTGATACCCAGACTATCCCAAAAGTAGAGCATGTGCTGTTTTGGTGGTAATCAGAAGAAGAGTGACACACCAAAGCTCTCCGTGCCTCCAGGAAACTTCACTGGTGCCAATGCAAACTGTAGCCTGGCTCACTTCAGTGGGTCTATGATTTCTGCTTGGATAGAATGTCTTGTGACTGATTCTCCAGGAAACCATTGACGGTCAAAGGCAACTTAGCTGACAGTGCATGTTACAGAACACACATTCAAGCAATTTGCTGCTTATTTTCAATCGGCTAGGCTATAAAATGTTCCTAGTTGATGTAGTGTTGGCCGTGTGAAAGTGAGATGGCCTTGCCGGCCCTCTTCATCCCTCCTTTCCCACTGGTCCCCTCCCTCTCTTGTTATTGAACTTGACAGGGGGTGCAGCCGAGCATGCACAAGTTTGCCTCCAACAATCCAGATTTATGTTGAACTGCATTCCAACCAAGGAGGTCACTGTTACAGTAACCAGGGCAGACACAATTATAAGCTACTGCACCAAGCACCTCCCTTTTTCACTCAAAAGCCTGTCACAATACTTTCAAGGTGTAGTATTTTAGTCTTAAAAATTGGTCACTAACTTAGGCCCAGGATTCAACAAGATATCATATACCTCCAAGTTGGCTCATATTCTTCCCGTCGGGTAATTGATATCTTGCTGCCTGTCAGTGGCCACACTGACGGCTTTGTTTCGGCTGCTTCTGGACAGCTTAACAGTCCGGCAGTCAGCGCAGTGAGCTTAAACAAATACAACAGTACACAGCCAGGCTGTTTAGACTGGCGGCTCTGGGAGGGGGCAGGGAAGTTCATCAGGGCTACTACTTTCCCAACAGCTACATGGCTCCACATTAGAACTGGGACTGCTCATGTGCGTGCCTCATTAAGTCAGGCCACTGGCCAGCAGGCCCTCGTGTGCTTCAAAGATGGAGGGAGAGTAAGAGGACTGAATTATAGCATTTTGTATTCATAAATCTGTGTAATTACTATTTTTGTTCATCCTTCACTGTCAATATTTTCATAGATATTTCTCAGGACTGTTGATAAATCATAGAGGCTAAAAAGGTTTAGTGGACTGAGCCCTAGTCATACCCTTCAGCTTGAACATTGGAAGTTTCAGACAGCACTATTACTCCAGCATAAATTCCTCTGACAACTGATCTTTGGTGACTCTGAATATTTAATGAGGCCAATTCTTCTTATTAAAATTGTAAGGCGAGTGTCAGAGTACCAGTTGTCTGTTAGTCGTCTAGTGTTACCCCAATGTCAATGGGCTGACATGACACACAGTACTGTACCAGTTCAAGAAGACTAGTGTGAAGAGAATCAAGTATTTACCTGCCTTACTTCTTGCGAGCCTTAACAACACCCTCTTTGTTTGTTGGTGTTTTTCCGATACATTTGTCCCAGAAAGCACATCACAAATCATTTTCTCTGTTTTTTCCCTACAGATGTTCATGGTTGGCCTGAAGTCGATTTTCAGCGGCAATTGGATAGGTTACTAATTGTGACAGAGTGGTTCTCCATTCATCCCAAGTCTATGGAAGTGAATGACTTAAGAAAATCTCACGCACTATACATTGGAGATTATCTGCAGCATATAGTGTCTAAACACACTGCTCGTATGTCAAGTGAGCAGAACCACGGGAGAACCAGGGCTAAGGCTTCTGCCCCCCACAGCGTCCTGCAGCTGGCTCTCTCATCCGGGGAAAGAAACGCTAACTCTGGCCCCTGTCCCCGAGCCTCCTCCCCAGACTCCCAGAGGAGCCTGAGTGACAGAAGCACCAGCAGCCCTTCTGACATAGACATGCTGGAGGTGTGCCTCAGCCAGGGCTCCCCGGACGACCACCCCTCAAACATGGACGCCATTACCAACTCCACCTTCGTTCTCCCACCGCCACAAGTCACAGTGCCCGGGGAGTTGAAGGTGGATGCAAGCCAGACCTCCGTATTCAGCTGCATGAGCAACACCAGTGTGGACAACTGGAATGGTAACATTAGTCTGGTGATCAGTAACCTAGGGACCAGCCCCAGCGCCACCAGGGGGAACGAGGAGGTCAGGGGTGACAGAAGCGCGGCACCGTCCCCCAACTCGGCGGAGGGTGAGAGCTTGCGAGGTTCCGTGGTAGTGTTGCGGCGAGCCTCCAGCGAGAACGGCTGCTCGCTCAGCTCGGAGGAGATGGTGATGCGGAGCAACAGCTTCTGCCTGCAGGAGGACCAGCCTCTGGCCATCTCTCTTCTGGAGGAGCCCTCCGGCTCCCCCGCCCTGGGACCCTGCTCCCCCGCCCTGCCCACCGAACTCAGCCTCATGTCAGCCACCCTCCCTGATGTCTGCGAGGGCCTCCTGGAGGGACAGAAGAACATGCCTGCTCAGCATTGCTGGGGAATGACCTTCATCCTGCCAGAGGACCACCAACTCCCCCCTGAAGATGATCCCTTGGTGCAGTCCGCCTCTCCAGGAGATGTACCATGTGAAAGGAATGGGGGTCATCTAAGGACCTTCCTCTGTGACGCTAACCCTGCCTCCACAGCTTATGACGGTGTCTCCCTGGCCACTGTACCGTGCAGTAAGACTGTCTCTGATGCAGAGCTGTGGCCCTACTTTACTGGAGGCTCCACCCCAGGGGAGGGCCAGACCGTCCTCCTCCAAGCCAATGAGGATCCTGACTCCAGTGACCATGTCCAGACCTCCACCCCGGTGCAGAATGTTGGGAACCAAACCATCAGCTTCCCCATACTCAATGAGTCTCCCTTCACAACCAGCCCTGCCCCACACTCTGGCCCCAGGACTGCTGTCACCCCAAAACGGCGTCTGGTCGCCAGGCTGCCCCCTTCGACTGGCAGAATCAGTAAGGCAGAGATCAAGAGTTTCCGCAAGCCCGATTTTAGCCGCATCAAACCAAAGATCATGACCAGACCGGCCAGTCAGACATCGATGGCTAGCCCTGTTCTTGCTAAGGCTACATCCCGCGACTCGGGTCAGGTGACCCTCCCCAGCAACCTGTCTCAAGGCAACAAGAGCACACCAACCACAAGTCCGCCTGTAGGGGTCGGGAATAACATTCATCCTAAATCTGATGGTGACAGCCAGTTGAGCAAACCCCTAGCTGCAATAGGAGAGTCCGCCGGAGCTCCTTATTTTGGCATGACCTTCATCCAATCCGAGGACCAGGATCTGTCTCCGGCTACTGAGGATGGAGAGCGTAGAGGCTCCGTGTGTGACGGCGTGCCGTCAGTGTGTGAGCATGTTCCAGCAGCCCGCCCAGCTGGTCCAGAGGCGGGGCTTGTAGCCTCCAGGTCAGGACAACCTTCCTCAGGCCCCTGCCCTGGCAACCAGACCTTCTGCTTCCCCTCCCCAGAATCCAGCGCCAGCAAGGATCAGGACAGGCCCACATCAGCCCGAGCCAATGAGAGGAAGGAAGAAGTGCTGAACCACAACAGGAAGAGGACAATTGTGACGTCCAATCAGGAGAAGCCTCCCACGCCCGCGCTGCGCTCTCGTTGCTTTTCCGAGAGTTCCTCCGTATCTCGAGTGATTAGGGAGATCAGAGGCTCCACCAGCTCCTCTTCCAGCTTCACCACCTCCAGGACCTACAACCTCCAGAGCCAAGCAAAACCAGACCTCCAGAACAGGCATCACAGACAGCTGGAGGCCAGCAAGGCCACACCAGACAGACCCAGCCCTGGGTTCAGGAAGGTCAGCTTGGCGGTGAGTCCATGCCTCTAGCCTCAGTTTACATGGTTCTGTATAGAAGTACTGTAGCTGCATTCATAATGTGTACTGCATGTGTGCAGTGTGGAAATGAACACTGACCACACACTGAACGGGGTGGATTTTAAAAATTTGATTAAACATCCAGTGGGATTGTTGATACACATAACGTTTGTATTTCCAAGCCAATGTTTTCCAAACGTCCAGAAATCTGGGACAGATTTGAGTAACACACAGTCTACTCTAGCTCCTTGGTTCTTAAGAAGGCAATCTGACATAAACAAATCTAGTGCTATAAATCTCTGTTTAATGATCCCTGGGAGAGCAGGGCAAGCTGAGCATAGTGCTGCCCCAGCTTCTCTGTGAACACGCCTCCTGTGCTCTGACACTGAGGGTTTAGTGGACAGGGGCAAGAGGGAAGAGTTGGCTGGGGCTGAGTGCATAGTCCCGAGGGGGAATGCCGCACAATTGCGGCTTGGTTCTGTGAGGGTGAGGGTGTGTGTCAGTCTTTCCAGTAAGCTGTGTTCTCTGGTTATGGCCCATGATGGACTTTGCGAGCAGAGCTGTGCTCAGGGGGCCTCCAGCGTTGGGCTCTGAGTTTGATGCTCCGCTATCGTTGCAGACGGCGCCCTCCAAGACGGCCGTGACGGCAGGAGGAGCGGCCTGCGAGGGGAGTAAGAGCCGACTGGGAGTGAGGCCATCCCCCTTCAGAATCGGGGGAGCACCACTGGCCAGCCCCTGCCCCAGACCTGCACCTCTAGCCCCCAGGCAGAGGCAGGGAGCCTGGGGCAGAGATGGCTCCAGCAACCCTGGAGGCATGGGCACACTGAGGACACAACGCACCTTCTCCTCCTCTGCAGGTAAGATCTCTCTCCACTCCAGGGTTGAAGACTAGAAACGCCCTCATGGTAACAATAACCTAGATTCAACTGATAAGAAGCGATAAGAACACAGAGTGGGTGGACCAGATATGAGCTTGGGCAGGCCTCTGATCTGGCTCACCGACAAATCCCATTCAGGAGACCGAGTAAACACAGGCAGGGGTACAGGGTTCACCCTCGCACGCTGGCTGCCTCTCCACGGGGCCAGGCTAATCATTTCCCAGGCATCCCGTCTGTGGCGGCAACACTGAGCTGTCACCTGAGAAGTCTGGGCAGTTCTGTTTGGGTCTGTCTATTTGCGTGGAGTCGCACCGTGTGTGAGATTCAAGCATTCCAGCTGCAGTAGAGGAGTTATTAGTAGTTCAGAGTACTTGTTTTGGGATATACAGCAAGATGAATGCTGAATGGTACCTAGAGGTAACTGATACTGCACTGTGTTCTGCTTATCAATCACAGAAGACTTCAATCCCATTCTTATGAGGGACCTCCCTTTTCTTGTCTTTTCAATCAATTTTCCTCTGCTCTAGAATTTTCTGAATGGGTCTTGTTGGTAGTTGTATTTTCTCATGCCTCTCTGTGCATTTAATGTGCATGTGTTTTAGTCATTAGTGCAGTACCTAGTCTCCCCATTGGAGGGCAGCCCAGAGGGGTTCTTCTACACAGCATGGTTTTTTCCTGTTCCTGATGACCCCCCCCCCCCCCCCCCCACCAAAATAATAGTAAGGGACGCAGATGTCACCTTTCTACTCTCCAGGACAGGACCTTAAAATACACCCCCCCACACCCTCCCATTTTGCTCTACCTCTTCTTTGAGGAATAGGGGGACATGAGAGTAGGACAAGGAGGTGAACTTCCTCTAAGAAGAGGCCAGCTGTGCTGATGGGAAAAGCAGGGGAAGGAAAGGGAGGTTTGGAGGAGAGTTGCAGAGCTGCTGTAAAAACTCACACGAAGCACAATGTGTGGAACAAGCTCCCTGAAAGGAGCAGGGAGACTGCTGCGCTTCTCACAGGCTCTGCTCAGTCACACTGACGTTCTGTAATGACACGCACTGATACGTTGGCCGAAGTCAACAAAATAGGTGAGTTGGTTTTTGTGTCATTGATTACATTTGTATAGATAAGAACAAGAGGCAATTACACAAATGTATAAAAGCCTGTAACCTTAAAACACTTTTCTCACTCGCATCAAGCTGTCATGGCCTTATTTACCCTGTTATGGTGATTTACAGTCTGTGCTTGTTGCACTTGTTTGACACCAGCCAGTCACATAACACTAGGGTGACCAGCCCTCCTTACATAACCTCTGCACCAGAAGGATGCTGGCTGTAACAGGCCCGGCGTGGAGCCAAGTCGGTCCGCTGCTGTAGTAGCCAAACCTCTCTGGGCAGTTCATGTTTTTCCACTGTTCTCTTTGATCTGGCAGGGACAAAGCAAGTCAAACAAAGCCCCCCCCCCAACCCCCCCCCCCCCCCCCTGACCATTCGAGGTCACTTCCAGTTGTGCCAGTGCCACAGATCTCATATTCCTCTGCTGTGTTTGTTTACTTGTCCTATGTCACACAGGTAGTCAGATGGCCCGCACGACCGAAGGGCCGTCTGTGGGGGCCCCTTCTGTGGGAGCTACCACAACCAAGGGTGGAACCAGGCCCCCCGTGAGCAGATCCAGGCTCCTCCAGACCCCTGGCCGTGGCTCCACCCCAGTCCACCCCTCCACCCCAGCCTCCAGACTGCCCCACAAGCCCCAGGCTCAGGGACCTCCCAGGAGCCACCCGTCCAAGACCAGCGAGCACAGCTTCAGCACAGGAAGCACACACGGTGAGACTTCTGGCAAAGGCTCCCACACTGCAGGGGCTCAGTTGGCTTGGTTATAGCAGTCCTACTGGGTACATGGATTTAATGAGATGGATCTGCAGGGGCATATTGTGGGGCAGCATGTCTGCCTGTGGTTGTCCCAAGGACACATCTGGCTGTGGGGGGATGAGCAGGACTCTACACCATGACCCACATTGGCAGACTATAAGGCTGCTGTACACGTAACCCCCTCCATCCCCCAAGGCAATCTTCTTGGGTGAAAGCTGTGTGGAGATTGAGACATGGCTTTCATATTTTTCAATTGTATTTATTTTTGTTCTGTTTCATACTCACGACAGAGTGATCATGGCTACTGTCATTGCTTTCTACTTAGAAGATGTCAGGTGAGCCCAGTGTTTGTAGTCTACCCTATATCAGGGCTTCTCTTCCTTCAGACAGTAATCCAGATGGCTCTTTACCTCTTTAAGACAGCTGTGAAATGTTCAAAGATCCAGCTTTATGAGATGAATGAACTTTCTTCTGCAGAGAGAGAATACATTGTTAGAAATATCCCCCCACTTGTGGTAGTTTGACTGTGTATGGTGCATAATGAGAACTTTGTGTCTTGGAATTTCTCTGACTGGTGAGTAGTGTAGTGGAGAGTGAGGGGAGGGAAGCCCCAGTACACAATGGGCCTTCCCCCCCCCCCCTTCAGCATCCTCGAATACTCACTGCTCCTGATTGGCTGTGGAGTTATTCCTCTGACTGGGGTCCCCCCACACACTGTTGTCAAGGAGACGAGGGTCTGTTCCACTCTACTTCACTCAAAGCGATGCCTAGAGGGGTGAGGGAGCTCACAAATACCACTGCCGTCCGGACCAGTTTGTTTTTTCCGTGGTTTTTCTATATTATATCTTTTTTGTCCTCCATCGCTTTTTTATTTTACCAACATGTCTGCTTCCGGGGGTCTCCGGAGCTGTACTTGGACTGAGTACTCGGCTTCCATTTTCACCAACTCCTCCCTGACGCCGCTGGGCAGCGCGGGGGACCACTGTGACCTCACTCTGGTGACATGCCTGCTCATCGGGTCCTACCGCTTCTGTGTCGGCCCTTTGTTGGCCTTTACCAGGGAGGCCAGAGCCCAGCTGTGGTGCAGTAAGTCAGACGGGAGCGCGACTGAAACACGTCCATCTCCGTTTTCATCACCCAGAACGCCAGCACAGCTGTGATGGATGGGGACAGCGAGGGGGGGGGGGGGCAATCTCTGGCCGCTATACAAGGACGAGTCAATGAGCTGTGTGACTGTACTTGTCATATTCCTTTCATGATGTAATAGATCTGACTTGCTCTAGCAGTGCAAATTACCTTTTGTTTAAGTGTGTCTGGTCTTTCTGAGTCAGAACCATGTTGCTCCATGCTGATCCAGGGTCTCTCTGTCTCCTAGCTTCTGGGGGTCTTGGCCAGAGTTCTGCTGGAAGACCCAGCTCTTCCACAACCCCCGTGTTGAGAGCCAGGCTCCTCACACAACCAGTGAGGAGCACAGGATCCGGTAAGCAGATGACACACTTTACTAAACAATGTGTTTTTTTCAGTATGTTGGGTTTATTTTGTCAACTACAGTTGTTTTTTCTCTTAATCTAAAACTGTAAGCAGATTAGAGTGGTCTATTTGGTGTTTCTCCCTAAATCTCACAGGCATAAGACTGAGTTTTAGCAGATTAAAATCTGCTGACAAGCCTACCCTTTTTGTGAGTGAATGCAACAGCATGGAAAACATGAGTGAAATGCATGAGACGTGATAAAACAGCAGATACTCTTCCTTTACGACAGTGTTCCCCAGCTCTGTCATTAGTAATGAACCCCCATGTGCTCACACAAATCAGGTCACCTACATTACACACCTGATAAAGTAAAGCTGATTGAATTAAACTGCTCATTCACCCATGACCCAAAGAGGTTGTGTACACCTCAGTGATCAAGTACCCTTCAAAATGAGCTTCCTGGAAAACCTAGCTTCTCCCTGGTGCATATGATAAGGTTGTTGAGGTCTGATTAAATGTGTGTGATTTACCAGACTTGGTGTTTATGCAACACGTATTCCAGGAATCTCTCTTTTTGTCTCTGGCCATGCCAGTGTGTGTGTGTGTGCGTGTGTGTGTGTGCGTGCGTGCGTGTGCGCGCGCAAGCCGAGAGATTTACAATATCTTTCTCTTCCTCCACAGCCTCAGTAGCAGTATGCAAGACCACGGCGTTGTCCAATCAGACGGCCAGTCCTCTGAAGAGAACCGCCTCCTCCAGGCTGGTCAATCCCACAGCCTCTCTACCAGGTGACCATGAACACTGCATCCTAGGAACCTATAGAAATGATTCCACACTCAGTACCATCGCAGATACAGTACATTCCACCCGGTAACGTGGTTATTTTGCACATAGTTATTAAAGGGAGTTATCACCCGCATGATGTGATCAAATGTATAAATGTGCTTTTAATTTATAGGAGCACATTCATTTGAAATCAATTTCATGCGTTACCGCTGGAATGTGAGGATGATTAGATTTGGTAAAACTGGACTGTAGATGCGTACTGAGCTGGGTTAGGGCTGGGGAGGGCTGTGGACCCTTGCTCCTGACCCAGACCGTCTGTTCTTTCCACTCTAGTCTGCTCCTCTGCACATATGTTTCCTCTAAACATAATTACACTAAAGACGTGATTAGGTCTCTCAGTTGTATAGCCCTTTGTTAGTCTCCCCAGCCCTCTCCTCTCTGGGTACAGAATACACTATGCTTCCCTAAACCAATCTCAAAACAATAATATTCCTGGATCTTTTGTATTCTCAAAGGCGTCTTAGGAATCTTATTCAGTGTAGGCACTCTGCAATATCTGCATCATTTTAGAATAACCAACAAAGGAGCATTCAGAAGTCTTTGGGCGATAATGGAAGTCAAATGCTTGGCTTCTGTGGGCGGAGACTGGAGGTTGATTCATCCTCCTGTCATGGCAGCTACTGTAAATCAGAACATCTACTAATTGCATCCCTTATGGTGGAAATACATTCCACAGATTTCCATAGAACCCATTCTGAGCCCATTCATGGCACAGTACATTGTCTGAAGAATTCCCATCAGATCAGTTTGACAGTACAGGCTGGGTTTGTTTATAGCCGGGCAGACTCAGCCTTGCTACCAGCTACAGTACATCCATCACCTCCCGCCATTTCTCTTTCACTATGCCTGCAAGGAGGAGAGACGGAGCACGGAGCAAACGGAAGAGCGTGTGTGTACTAGGAGGACAGATTGAGCTGCCATTCACTGTGGGCTCTACCGCTCGCTCGCTCGCTCCTCCCTCACCCCACCCCCCTCTCCTCCTCTCCCAGCTCCCAGCATCCAGGCACAGCCATACTGGATCAGCTCCATAGCCAGGGCTGGGGAGATGCTGCTAGGCTAGTTGGGAGCTTTGTCTGCTGCTGTGGCTGGTGCTGAGTGGAACCGCTGAACGGCCACAACAAGAGGATTAGGGCTTTCTCTGCCCGCCTCCTCCACATCTGCCGAGGGGCTACTGAAAGCATCACCCAGTCTTTCTAAACCCAACCCCCCCCTCCCTGCCCTCACCCTCACTCCACCAGCCCCCTCCCTCCGCTCTCCTCCCCCAGGCTGGGTATGTGCTGTTGATCCTCTTTGCATGAGGAGGGAAACGAGAGCTGCCACGCTCAACTGACGAGGGTTCGTCTTCCTGCTCCTCTTTATTTGCCTTCCTGTCTTTCTCACCGTGGCACCGGATCCTCCACTGGAGCTGCTGCCGTGTGTCTCTCTCTCTCTCCACCTCGGTGCTTCAGCATCACCCGAGTTCCCGCCGTGCCCAGGCTCTCTGGCATGCGCTGCTCCGCAGCCTGCTTCTCCTGCTCTGCTTTGGGATTTCTGTTTTGGATTCTTACAAGAAGCAGTAGTTGGGACGTCTTGACTTCCCGCGCCTGCTCTCTGCTGGAGACATGCTTTGGTCTCCCAAGCTCTCGCTGTCCAACATCCACGTGCGTCTGACAGCCAAGGGTCTCCTCCGGAACCTTCAGCTGCTGTCAGGATGCAGGAAGAACACAATGGTGTTCCACGCAGGTCTGTATGCACTCACAGCATCATCCAGGCAGGACACGGATGCCTCTGGCTGCCGTTACTGCTGTCATCCCTGTGCTTTACACTACAGTCACCGCTGTTGTGGTTGTAGCTGCCTCTAACACCAAGCGCATTAGCAATTAGCTGTTTGCCAAGCTATATTTATCCTAGTAGAGGTTCTTTTTACATTTTACCTCACGGCATATATCATTTTACACTGGATCACCACTTGCAGAATTTAAAGTGGGTTTACAAATGAATTAATTTACTAAATAGTAAAATTCTGAAGGCAGTCAATTCATTTATAAAAACAACAAAAACATATTTCAGACTGGTGTACTGTCTTTTGGTCACGTGTGTGTGTGTGTGTGTTGTATTTGCTTGAGTGTACTCGTGGTCATGCATGCACCGAGACCCACTGCTCCAGTTTCACCCTGAGATGTGGGCTATTTTGGGAGCAAGTCACTAGGGTCGAGCTGTGGGAACCTTGTTGTTGTGATGAGGATTCTCTCATCAGAGAATATTTTCCAAAAAATACATTCCTCTTCCCTCCCACCCCCGAAGTTGTCATTTGTGTAGACATGGCCTCTAATAAGGATCAGGGTAAGGGCCGGACCTATACATAAACCTGCCCCAACATTCCATCAAGTACCACTTGCTTTTATTCTGACATGAGTATTTTTGTGGTGTCTCATAAAATAGGAGTATGTTAGAGTGGGTGAGGTGTTTTTACTGACATGGTTTCTGTGTAAGGTTTACAGTACTAGATGACGAACTAGCCCACACTGAGGGAAGGGAGAAAAACAATGACTCCTGTCCAGAATGTAATCCAGCATTGTACATGTAATCTGGGTCACTGGGCCTTTCCAGTCCAGGAGATGATACAGACGAGTTCATTTGCCTTGTTTGTGCACCCTTTAAAATGGAAACTGCAATAACAGGAAATAATAATCGAAGTCAGTTCATTTCTGTAACCCAGACACTCATCCAAAATCAACATGGCCAGCTTGATCCTAATGTTGATCTGATGTGCAGTGACAGAGTACAGCATGTTCCCTCACCTGCAGTTCAACAGGGCATATGTCCTAGAATGTACCAGTCATTGACTTGGTGTCCATTTTAAAGAAGAACTGGATATCAACATTGCAAATAGTTAGTGCTGGCAAGCGATAGGTTGAAGTGTTAGTTTTAGAATCCAAGCAGCGCCACACTTCTAGTACTGGGGTGTTGTTCACGTCACACTGGAGCCGCGACAAGGGTTTTATTGTGATCTGTCTCCCATGATGCACTGTGCTGTGGCAAGATATCCCCGAGGGACACCAGACACCCTGAGCCTCTCACCAGGGCTACACCAGCAGGCTCAGTAAGGACTGCTCGCTAGATTCATAAACTAGGGAGACCACGGCTATGTTCGGAGCACCGAGACTGTTGTGCTCATAGAGCAGCGTTCTGTCTTCATCTCTGTAGGTGCCTGGAATCAAAATAACCACAGGTCTACTGTTGCCATGGTAGACACCAGTTATATGTACAGTAGCAGTTAACTGAGATCACAGCCCAGAGAGAGGGAGAGAGAGAGGGAGGGAGAGCGAGAGAGGAAAGAAGCCTCTTAAAACCACTTTAAATAATTCAGGGCAAAAAATACTAATTATTTAACATGCTCTGCAATGATCTTTTTATGTGCTTTTCAACCCAGGTGTCAAGTCCCCTATGGAACTGAAATTGAGGAAAGTTCTTTTATAAATCAATATACACAATAACCCTCCCAAGTCTAATAAACACTTGTTATTTAAAAGGGAAGAACTGTCAGGCAGTAAGAACTACTTGATCGATTCCTGTACATATTCATACATGATTCTAATGTGGTCATGTAGCTGACTTCTCCCGCTCCATATGAGGGCAGCCACACTGCGGTAGTTCTGTCTGCTGTGGTGGGATGGGCAGGGCTTCACTGCTTGTGTGCAGCTCATCAGTCAGGCCTGCCCCTGGCTGCAGTATGGCCTGAGGAAGTGTTACTGAAGGGAGTCCAGGGAGGGAGGATCTAGTCTGGCCACCAGGGTGCATCAGAGAACCTCCTGGTGGCTCACTAAACTCTATCAGCACACTGCTGGTTAAGCCAAGGGGCTTTGCAGAGCTGCTAAAATGGCTTTGCTTAAAGTTTATGAGCAGTCCGTTTTTATAATTACTAGCTGATCTGCAGTGTGTGTTAATTGATCTATATAACACTACTGTAGAATAACACTACCTTAACTGTGTCTTCACATCAAAACGTTTTGCACAGAGAAAGATGCTTTCTCTAAAATGTTTCTTGTAAGCAAGCCAGCCCATGATGTATTTAATCTAATGAAATTCTACACCATGGCAAGTGGAATATTCTTCCAGCCAATGCACTGGCCCCAGATACAGGATTATTAAACTGGGTCATGTGGCCTTTAATCAACATTTAAACCACTATACAACCAGCACATATCAACATTACTGCCACACATTGCTCTAGTTGACTAAACCCGTGTCCTAGAAACCGATAGCTGCAAAAACTGTCTATAAACTACACTTTGGAATGTCCTTCTAGATTCCACAACCACGTAAGTCAGTGGTTCTGCTCTTCACCTACAGATGGAATCTTTCTGTTTATCTAGTGGGTGGAGCCTATAAGTACAGCTGTTTAATTTGGCTTAGTCCTAATGCTGTTGTCAATGGAAACGGTCCTCGAGGTGAACAGTATCTGCACAAGCACACTTGCGCACACAGTATGCACACACGCATACGTGAATTGAATATCAAGTAAAATATCGTGTTGTGAACCTGTATACTTCAATGGCTTACTTTGTAGCAATTTTTTTTAGTGTCCTAGGTTTTTCTTAAGGATATGTATGTTGTAGCTGAGGTGTGGTGCAGGCTGTGGTGTGTGGAGCTAACACAGACCTCTGTCAGGCCACTGCTGGAATGCTGTTGTCTCCATGGCTGCATTGTGCTGCCCTCTCTGCCCAGGCCCAAGTTCAGCACTTCTATCTTAATGGCTGAGCTGTCTCCTCTCATTCATCCCTCTTCATTGCACACAGCCAGGTTGTGGATCAGTTCTGTGCTTCGGTCAATAGCCACGCAAGACTTCAGTCTCTTACATGATGATTTAGAATTTGTGTCAGCTTTACAGTATGTGTATGTAAATGTGAAGATGTAGCTAAAACTCCCGACACTGTGGACAGAGGCATATGACATGGAGACTGAGTCTAACTTGAGTGTGGAGGTGGTAAAGGATCCTTTTACAAAGTAACCTTGTGTTGTGATGAGGCAGGGTGATCCCGGTCACTCCACTCTGACTAACCTGTATTTGGACCCAGTGTCTTAAACCAGGGGCTCATGGTGTGCACATCACACTGCATGCCTGCAGCAATGAACACATCAACAAGTTTGTTGTTGTGTTCCAACTGGATGTAACACAGCTATTTGTGTTCACCCCGACCATTGCCAAGGTGGGTTACCGCCATGTGTTGGTCTGTCAGTCACTGTAATTAGGGGGGCCAGAGGGGGCGGGGGGGGGGGGGGGGGTAGTAATCGTAAATCCTCCATATCTCAGTGGAGCGTGTGTGGCTTTGTCCCCTGAGGGCATGCCCCCCCCCCCCTTCATTATAGCTGGTATTCCCACTATGTCTGAGCCTGTCCTCACTGTCCTATTACATAATATCCCCCCCCAATACACACACGCCAGTACAACTCACAACACGCTCGCTGCCAGGTGTCCAATATCCATGCTCAATCCTCATAAACATCACTTTCTCTCCTCCTCCTTTTCTTCATCCTCCCTCCTCCTCCCCCTGCAGGAGGTTTCTCCAGTAATGAGCATATATCTGTATTGGTGTCTCCCCTCCCTTCCTTCTCCTGTCATCAGAGGCTGGGGTGGAGGCAGCAAGCCCCTCAGCTGATTATTGGGCCCAGGATCCGCTAGCTTATGGAGGGGTGTTGTATTTATATAGTTGATGTAAATCAAAACCACTGTGACACTGGCCTGCTAAAATAAGCGGCCCAGCGTCCGGACGGCAGAAGATTGAATCAGGAGATGGGGATGTAATCTCATTCGGAGGCTCCATTTTGTGGTCGGCTGGTGGACGATCATCTCTCTCCCTCCATCTCTCTGTGTCCCTTTCTCGTTCTATCTTTGTCTCTCCTTGATGGACTTGTGATCACTGTTGTCCTTGTACTGGGCTCTGTGGGCTGGACCACTCTGCTTCCGGACTTGTAACCCAAGCAGACGTCCTGGGCCAGGGCTGGAGCTGGGCTGGTGTGGAGGGCTCTCTGGCTGTGGATGGGGGCACGGTAGCAGCAGCAGCAGCAGCAGCAGTAGCAGCAGGCTCCTGTATCTACAGTAGTGCTTCTCAATGGGGACCATCATGGAGGGGGGGATGGTGATGCTCAACGCTGTGACGACGCTAAACGGATGTTCTCTTGCAGTGGACAAGAACCGGCCCAAGGCAAACCCACGGAACCAGCCTCCAGCGCAGCCGAAGCCAACGCCCGCGCCTCCAGCCCCCAGCCATGGGCACCCGGACCTGGTGCTTATGGCGGGTAGGACGAGGGGCCCTGCGGAGAGCTACCAGGCCCAGTGGGAGAAGCACAAGCAGCTCCGAGGCCTCCTGGCCAGCAGTGACTGCAGGTTCGAGGCCGTGGTCGTGGTTCTGCAGCAGGCCCTGGCACAGGTAGGCACCCTGCACCTGACTCACGGTTCAGCCACTCGGACGTGTGTTTTAATGCCTTGACTAAATGCCTTAGTCATAGACCAGGAGTACTGTGTGAGGAATTTCATACCAGTATAATTTAAGGACTTTAGTAATCATGTTTCACCGTTACAGGTAGAACAGTGATCACTGACTTGCATGTTCATTCAGGCATTATGTGCATGTGTGTGTTTGCACACAGGCTTATGTGTGAATGTGTGTGTTTGCACATGAGATGGGTGTGTATGCACGTGTGTGTGTGCCCCATGTGAAAGTTTTCTCCCTCCTATGTTTGTTTTGGATCAGTTTTCACGGCTGCAAGATATGATAGGCTTCCAGGAACTAGTTCCCAGAGGAATCCCTTTTCCCACATTACATTGCAGAGGGAATGGTCCCATCAGCAGCTCCCCTCTCCCCACGCTCACTGTGCCATGGTGTCCTATCTTTCTAATGCTATTTCAAGCTGAGATCATTGCTTTGTCCATAGAATTTAACACCCCCCTAGTTTACATGGTTTCAAATGGTTTGACCCAACAGTCAGTTTCCAACTCATGACATAGACCATACCATGTTCCTTGTGTTGTTGTTGAGCAATGTCAAATGTAATGACTTGAAAGCAGCTTCCTACATGAGTAATATTCCAGGCATGTTTTAATTACTCTGCCCCCCCCCCCCCCCCCCCCGTGGTCTCCATAAACAGTGTTCCACCAGCCTGTATGTCTGACCCTGCAGGAGTCACACAGCTATTCCTGTCACTGACTAGCCGCTAACAACTCCTTCACTACAGTATCACAGCACGTAGGCATGTTGTTTTAACTTGGCATTTGTTGTTTTTGTTGTCCACATACTTCAGGAAGCCAAGTAGACAATTGAAATACATCTGATCATAGGAATACCTCAACATTTCATTAAGGTTAAGGACGACCGTAAGATCTATCTACCAGCAATTAGTGGCACATATTTCAAACACAGTTTAGACAGATTGAGCAATAGAAGTGTATAAATATACACTCCAACCTGTAGTCTTATTCCTGAGCACAGTACGGATGTAGCTGTCGTTTGACCTTACCGTTTATACTCCTCTGTATATCATCATGTCATCTGGCCTTTCATCTGCCATATGTGTACTTCAGCTTGATATAAAAAGCATGACAATCTGCATAGCCCTTAGAGGGTCTGTACAGTATCCTAATAGCAGCATCAGGAATACCAACCTAACCTAATGCCAGAGGATGTCTCCTCCAGGTGGTAGGGTTGTGGCCCCGACCAGTGAACACGCCTGTGTTTCCTAACCCTCCAGCAGAGCGGGGTTCCCCTGCCTCCCTCATTATCCCGGCTGGGTAAGCCTTTAAACGCTGGGTGGGGGCTGTTTTTATCTCCCAGTGACAGTGACAGTAAAATAGCCCCCTCTGTCTGTCTGTCTGCGGTGCTTCAAAGAGCGCTCCTAAAGAGAGAAACCACCACAGCCCCTCCACATTAATAACAAGTGCTGCCTGCAGGCTGTTCTGGCCGTGAGAACGTGAAGCAAACGCCTCCTGGAACTAGAATCACAATCATCATTACTGTCTCCTGAGACATCCTCCTCGAGGATTTGTGTTTTTGTTTGGATAAACTCTGGATTCTCGTAAATGGACCATTGTACAGACTATATCAGTTGCTGTATCCGTTAACTGGACAAGCAAGGAGCGGCCCTGTCCTATGTGAGTCTGGGCCTGATAGTGGAGAGATAGCGGAGGTCATATATGCCCAGCCTCTTTCCTCCAGAGGACCCTGGGAAACTAACCATCATCCCTCTAATAGGCTGCCTCTGGACCTTATCTGACATCACTGCCTGTCCGTCACTCCAGGCTTAGATCCTGACACACACCAGACTGTGCTCCCTCCTGTATAGGCTCTGCTTTCTATAGAACGTGATGCACCCATGAATATAGATTGATGTACACATCGCTCTGCTAGGGGGGTGACTGCTGGTATGATAGGTTGCTGTCGTCTTCCTGTCCATAATTCTCTGAGCAATGGAACTTCTGGTTAGGTACAGTCCATATACAGGCAGCAGCTCAGTGAGGCAGGCAGTTCTAACCATCAATGTGGGTAATAATGTGTCTGTAATGACTTTGAATCCAGAAAGAGGGACGCATTTTACAGGCAGTTGATTTTTGATCAATCTGGACGAGGCTTGAGGCTTAACTTAAAATAATTTCTATTTAGGAGACGAAACATCTGTGGGATCATCTCAAACCCTCTGAAGGACAAACACATGTTGAAACTTGGTTGCACATTCCAGCGTTCAGACACGAGAAACAACATTTCAACTCATTTTGGAGGGGCTATAGAGAGAGCTAACAGACAGATCATCACTGGTGTTGTCACAACAGGGAGCCAAGACACGCCAGCTTAAGTGTTCCTTGCAAGTCATGCCAGTGAAACAGGGGCTCCTGCTTTTTAAAGGGTTCTTCATTCAAAACACACACACACACTGTGATCTCCTCTCCCTGGCGTTGGACTCACATCCTTCCGTCGGGGCGGATGGTTTGTGAAAGTGATTATCTAGACATACAAAACAGAGATGGTTTCTCCCTGTTCCTCTGATAGTATTGTAGCAGCTGCCTCAGACGGCGCCCTCTCTCAAAACCGACCTATCCTCCATCCTCTCCAATGGAAACCAACAAACCCCATAGAGAACCATTGTCAGCGACCATATGTTATATCGTGTATAATTTGGGGTACAAGGACTCTTGTGTATAGTTTGATCTCTTGGACTAGTATGAATAAACCCATAGCATATGGTGTGTTGTTGGCCTCCGGGGGTGAAGGGGGGTGGGGGTTTATCTGGTAGTGAACACAGTGTACAGTATTGGAATCTGATGGCCACTCACAGACCAAGAATAGGGGGCCAGGCCTCGCCATGCTTGTGTGAGAATGTCCCAGCTGTTGACTTGATATGGTTACAAACCGCAGCCAAACACTGGATAAGATAGGTGTGTGCGTGCGTGCACTGTTTCTTATCACCTGTTTAGATTATTCCTGTCAGCAGCAGTGGGCATAGATTACCGTAATTCCTCTAGAAGAGGAGAAAGTCATAAAACATCATTTTTCAAAAATGATTCACCCTTTTTATACAATCATGATCCATAAACAGTGTATATATACACATAGCAGTTCCATCCCCCTGTTCTCCACACGTCCTTTTGTTTTTTTCTTTCCTTGAACATTACCAGAAGATGGAAACCTAATCCAGATTGATCTCATGGTATTGATCCCCTCCTCCCACGGAGGGCGGTCCTATACATGATGCGTGCACATAGCTTTGTACCACCATCAGAATGTCATTTAGATTTTATTAACTGAATTAAGTCGTACACCCCAAAAAGATTGAGCGACTAGACGGCCAGCCAACCAGGTGAGAAAGGCTTTGTGCTCTCTTCCTGGAGTTGATAAAGACGCCCCACCCAGTGTGTCGTCTCTCTGCCTCATCTTGCCAGAGAGCGATGCTGCGTTGCATTTCAGATCACCATCCATTTATCTGGGACGCTAAGCTCTGGTCTGGATTTACATTGATAGAATCTGAGAGCGTATTAGCCAGCCAGTCAGACCCCATCTCCTCCACACCACATCCCATTCTCCCGGGCTGGGCCTGAGCACTCCTCCACACTCACCGCTCCTCTCTCTGCACCATGCAAACGGATCATTTGTCTGTAGGATGATACTGTGTTTGTGGCTGGCTGCGGCTCTGTGTCCGCAACAGGGGGATACAGAGATCTAAATGTTCTGAAGGCATTGATTTAATCCAGTTGGGGGGTGGTCGAGTTAGGGAGGGTTGGTTGGTCATATTAATGAAGCCCCCTCCCTTCTCCCCTGGGAAGGTCACAGGAGAGTCTAAGTACCTCTCCATCAGACGAATGTCAAAGCTCTCCCCTCTGTGGGGCTGTCTGTTTGCTCTGGCTGTGGCCACTGCTGGCTGGCTAGCTCTTAAAGGGCCAGCGGCACAACAGGGAGGGGGCGGGCCCC
The DNA here is from genome assembly GCF_963692335.1 of Osmerus eperlanus. Classification (NCBI taxonomy): domain Eukaryota; kingdom Metazoa; phylum Chordata; class Actinopteri; order Osmeriformes; family Osmeridae; genus Osmerus; species Osmerus eperlanus. The sequence continues at coordinate 9,739,722 of NC_085030.1, read as the reverse complement.
CAGCCCACTGCAGCCTGCCCCTCTCTTAGGGAGAATACGGCAGGACAGGCTGCTCTCACTCACCGGGGGCCAATGATAGTGGCCGCTGCACTCCAGCTTCAGATGGAGAGGCAGCAGCCTTAGAGAAGGTGGTGTGTGTGTGTGTGTGGAGGTATCCTGTGTGGAGGTGTCCACCTGGGCTGCTGCTGCTGCTCTGTCCTGGCGTACAGGACTTCCAGAGCCTGCCTGGAGGTCTGGGCGGGAGGGGGGGGGGAGTCTCCCGGAGGCTGAGCCCCAGGCAGAGGCTTCATCATGGGCTGCTCGGGGAGCAGAGAGTGCCTTAGCGCTTCATGTACTGGAAGAGACGGGGTACAGTAACCAGCTTCTCTTTTGTTATGTTTATGCATTAGTGAATGGTAGGCTGTTAACATGACAGGCTATTTGTACTGCCAAATAAGATCTCCTACTAATGGATTTTTTGAAAGCAATAACGATTAGACCTACTTAAGTGATGACTTTGCCCCTTAGCCTCTGTGATTCAAAGATCTCTAAGGCTTATGTTGGCTTGCTGATTGAGGATCATGTGACTGTGTTAAGAGTGTTTCTCTGGTGTGTTTTCTATGACCGAACCATGTGTGTTTTGCGTGAGCATATTGAGGAGAGAAACAGGTATAGAGAAGAGGAATGTTTTTGGTTTCTCTCTGCGTCAGTTTGGGAGACTGCAGATCACCCCCCTCACTACTGCAAAACACAGCAGAGAGGGAGCGAAATGGGAGAGAGACTGAAAAGGAAGGAAAGATGTTACCAGAGAGTAGGGAACTCGTGTTTGTTTTTTTACTTCCCTCTTCTCTTCATTCCTTTTCTCTTGTTGCATTTCTTGGTGTAATACGTATGTCCTGGCACCATCCATGTAATAGATAGAGATGTTGGCATTCAATAAGAGAAATGATTGGATTCTGAGGTTCAATATCCGCCTGAAGGAATTGTTTTTTTGGCGGTGATGGGGAGGGAGGGATGGTGATAGAACTGTCACCAGCTGATGATTTTATGATCTGCCATAAGGTATGTCAGTAAATACAGTCCCACCCTTAAAGTACTCATAGTAGTGGGGGTGGGGCTGCTGCATCGCTGGGTGTTTACATTGTTACAAAACTACAGTTTAAGATTGTATACTGGTTTGTGAGAAAACAAACTGCTTTTAAATATTGCACTGATTTAAATAAAAAGTGAGTATTGGTGTGTGTGTGTGTGTGTGTGTGTGTGTGTAACAATGCAGTATGTGAACATCCATGAGTGCTTGGAGTGTGTAACCGCTTTTGCTCTGCCCTCCCCAGCGTGACGAGGCCATGAAGCGACGCAAGGAGCTGTCCCAGGAGATGATCGCCCTGAAGGGAGAGCTGGGTAAGGAAGGGCATCTCGGGTCCCTCACCCTCTACGTCTACCTGCCACGTTAGCCTCACTTTCTCCCTCACAACACCTCATGTCCTCCGCCACCACTCCTCACCCACATCCTCCTCAGCCTAACCATGTTTACTCTAAGGTAGAACCACATATGTCCTCGCCGGGGTTGACAGCACCTGCTCTTAAAGCCAGCAGCCGATGTGTGTGGTGCAGCCCAGCTGTTGCAGAGCGCACTGAACAATCTCTCCAGACCTTATCTGTCACAGAGCTGTAGGATGCCAGTGGCCTGCTAGGACTCTCCAAGCGCTCTCTTGATGTCAAATGTGTTTTTCCTTTCTCAGCTAAAGAGAGAACTACATGGAAGCTATATCTGTGGCCCTGCTGTAAGCAGCTCGGCCTGGGTCGGACAGGAGCAAGCCATAGCAGCTTATGTGTGTCACAAGCCTGGACAATCAATGGTGTATAAACAGTGAGCGTGCTGTTTGTCTGGTCCCTGGACACTGCTGCTGGCTTCCTCTCTCCGTGTCTGCCCACGCCTAATTAGATTCTCCTCCCCCTCCTCCTCATCCTCCTCCCCCTCCTCTTCCCCTCATGCTTTATCTGACAAAAAGGCCGCCCAGACATGGCGGAGCGTGGTGTGTGTGTATTTTATTGTAAGTCTGTTCCCTGGTGGGGGAGGGGTTTGTTGAGTCGACCCCTGACCCCCACAAAGGCTATTGCTGCCGGTCAGACATCCTGAGGGGGGGAGGGTAGGCCCTCGTGATGGAATTCCTAACCACCTGAGGCCTTTGGGAGGATTGTGGAGACAAGGACAAATCCCGTACTGTGCACACTCGCACACTAATGCATGCGTTGGCGGCCTTGGGACACACCCCTGGTAGCCATGTGCTGTGTTCAGCATCCATCTTTCATGTAGCTCCTCCCCTCCAACCCCCCAGACCCATGTTTGTGGTCAGACAGGCAGCCTTGGGACCTGCACATGACTCCTCTTTACCCCTGGGCTCAGTCTTTACCCCTGGGCTCAGTCTATCAGCCTCTTAGCACATTCCTGCTACTGGTGTGATTTTTTTTAAGACCCCCAAGGACCCCCTGAAAGACTCTTCTTGTGTTTTGTTACTAGAACGGGGGCAAAGCCCAGAATGCATTTCTCCCCAGGGTCCTGCTTATGCAGCCGCTCACCGTTGTACTCACCCCTCCCCAGACAGTATCGCTCTTAGCTAGTGTGAGCTTGCTCGCCCGATGATGTCACCCCCCCCCTGCCCATGGCAGCTCGCTCCAGTAATTATAGTCTGACTGCATTGTCTGTTTGGGCCACGGCCAAATTTGTGATATACGACCCTCCCTGTGTTATTACCCCTCCTAACTAGATTAATTCAAAGCACATGTCGGAGCTCTCGCCTGCATTGACTAGGGGTCCGGGTGCATCCCCAGCCCTCTTTCCCACTTCCTTGGCAGTGGGCCACCGGACAGATAGTGTTTTAGTAATGGGGCTCCTAATACGAACTCACTACCTCCTGAACCATTGTGGTGTTCGGCGAGGGTGCATCAAGGCCGGAGAGTCTCGTATGACCAGACCACCCGCCCCTCCCACTCTCTTACACACGCCTGAGGAATGCCAGGCTCTGCCTGTGTGGCTGTGCAGCATGCCACAACCTGATAGGCTGTGTAGGTCTGTCTGTCTCCGTCTTCCTTTCTGTCTTCTGTCCCTCTCTGTCTCCCTGCGTCTCTCTCTGATAGGTGTACTGTATGCAGGTTTCCCCGGGCCCTCCTCCAAGCCTCAGAACATCACTGTTCATCAGAGTCATGGAGATGCCGTCCTCATGTCCCCTCCCTGGTCCAGACCACAGTATTGACTTACTTCCTTGTGTGTCTCTGCTCATCTTTCCTCCATCAGAACTGGCTTATTGAGCGGCTCTCAGCAGCATGTTTCGGCCCCCTGTTATAGAGTTACACCACACGTTTATGTAATCCCTCTCTCCGAGGTCTGACCTCCCAGGGGATTCTACATCTCTGGTCCGACCCCACAGCTGAGTTCCTCACTGGCTCTTCCTCACTGGCTCTTCCTCACTGGCTCTTCCTCACTGGCTCTTCATCCTGCCCTGACAGTGATGCGTCAGCCAGTAAGGCCTCCCTCACTTCCTGTCCCCTACCCGGGAGGGTTCGTACCAGGGTGTGTAAGCGTCTCTTCTTGATCTCCTAGTAAAGTAGATGCTGCTGACCCACAAGATAGTGTGAGAAGGAATTCAGCATGGCGTGATCGTGTATAGGCTGACACATGTAGACAGGACCAAGTGCCTGACATGCACATCGACAGTTACCACAGCGTTGGTTCCTAAAACTATGTTACAGGAATAATGAGAACACTTAATCTTGTTTGTGTGGGAGGGTGGACATTCTGAGCAGGTTGCGTAAGGATATTGATTCCCACTCAGTGACGCTTTCAGCTCCACCAACAGCTGTAGGTGATCCAGCCCAGCCCGTGCAGAACCAGTTCCTTCAGAATAGTTGGAGTCTGTCTTTAATGGAAACCACCTGTCACCCACGGCGACAGTACGACTACCCCGTCACCCACAGCTGCCCCCCTCGTGTCATCACCACCGTCGCTTCGTGCCGGGAGAGATGCTCTTGGGCCGGCGAGGTGTTGTTTTATTGGGTATGGAGCTGGTACGGTGCCAGACGCTGGGTATCTGACGTCTAGTCTGACCCAGGCATGCGGCATGGCAGAGGCCACACCAGCATAAGGTGCCAACAGGACTGTTGGTGACACAGACAGGATGCGCATGAACAGTTGGGAATAGTGACCACTCTTATTGCTAGCCAGTTCAAACTGGGAGGGTGACCTAGCTTCCCCAGCAAGGACACGCCAGTCAGTATTGAGACACAGTACTGAGACAAGGATCGAAGACGCGTCACTGATTTTAAGGGAATTGTGAAATCATTTGATTTTGACACATTGTTATGTCTGTTTTGCCACCACTTGGGCAATAAGCTCCACGTGCTCTGTCAGACAACCCACAAGGAAATTACACATGTTTTATCGGTTTTCAAAATTGAGCAATGCATGTCACAACGTGATCTCTGATATTGATCTGACTGAAGAAACTGGTTGCCAGAATCCTTGTTTAATCCCCTGCTTAAGAAATCTTTCATTTCACTTACTCTGCTCTTACGGAATGGAGTTTCATACAAGCATATTTCTGCATTCCATTGTGACAGGTTGCATGCAGACTTTTAATTACCCACAGTAAATCACTATGGTAGGACTATTCTAACCCAATGGAATTCACAGCCTATTTTTTATATATTGTTGTTAGATGTTATTCTTTGCTCTTCATAAGGTGTGCAATATGTACTGTTTTCTAGTTTCCATTCGTGGACACAATCCAAGCTCCCAGACTAACTCTTCTCCTCTCCTCCTGTGTGGGTCTTCCCCAGTGAGCTCTTCCCACACCTGCGACCGTCTGAAGCAGGAGAAGGAGGAGGCTCTGTCCACCATGGAGGAGGTGCTGCTGAAGGTGCAGGAGCAGCACGGCAGCCAGCTGGCCCAGCTGGAGGACAGGCTGCAGACCTTCTACCAGGCAGAGTGGGACAAGGTCCACCTCACCTACCAGCAGGAGGCTGACAAGTACAAGGCCTTGATGGAGCAGCAGGTCAGGAAGACGGGGACACACACACACACACGAGGGGCACACATCATGATGGACTAGGTACACCTCGGCAACCAAGATGTCCTTGAGTCAGTCAAGGCTTGGTTTCAAATTTGCTCCAAGGTCCTATTGCTATACCTCAGTAATCTCCAACAGTAGCTTGAAAACTAGTTTCAGCTTGCCTTCTGTTGTTCCAGGTCATTTAGCATTTCCACCGGTCCACCAAAAGACTGTATAACTACCATGACCTGTTATGTGACTCATACCAGTCTACTAAGTACTCTGTCCTCATGGTCTGTTCAGCGGAGATTCAGCTGAGGTGTTTTAAGTCTCTGCATATCCATTAGTCTGTGTCGTCTACTGCCGTTGTGTTGAGTCATACACTGAGCTAAATGTGGCCAGATTCTCTTGAGTGTATTCTCTTTGAATAGTCAAATGAGTTCAGCGGTAACAGTAAAGTGGTGTGCGTAAGAACCTTCGGGGCATCTCGTCAATATGCCGTCACTGTGGGGCTTGTTTCATCCCCAATGTTCGAAGGGTATATAGCCTGTACAATAATGCTGACTCACTCATGAATCTGTCCACTTCAGAAAATGGAGCCTCTTTCTAATGGGGTTTACTGTGCAAGAATGAATAACCAAATTGATTTAGAAAACATTTCACGTTCATAGTTTGTTTGTTACATTTGCTATTAATCATGACACATTTTCTAAAGCCTGCTACTGTCTGTCTATCAGATGGGGGAGCTGAGGGCCACTCATGATGACCTGAGACAGATGCTGGAAAACAGACACTCAGAACAACTCCAGAGTGTCCAAAAGCAGTATGAAGACTCGCTGGAGGGTGAGTTTATCACCACTTTTTGAGTTTAAGTTATTAGGTTATTGACTTTTGGGGTGTAGTGTGTGTGTGTGTGTGCTGCAATGAAACCTGTTTGCCTCTCTCTATGCCTCCAGAGATGAGGACGACTCACAAGCAAGAGCTGCAGACTTTAGAGAGAACACTGAAGGAGGCTGAGGCCACTCTGTCTGTAAGTGTCCACTCAGAACATCTACTGTCTCTGGCGCCTCTGCACCTACTGGCAGGAGGTCCTAGTGTTCTGCTGCTCTGTCCCCAGGGCCAGATCCAGGAGCTGACAGCCGAAAACGGCACTCTCAGCCAGAGGCTGAAGGCGGAGGAGGACAGGAGGAGGGAGCTGGCTGACAAGAACCAGGTACACCAGTGTGTAGTAGGGGGCTGCTGCCAAGAACACACACACACCTCACACCTCACACAATCTCCACCCCTACCCCTGCTATCTTCTACTTATCCCATGCTCTGGCTCCAATAACGTCTCTTAAGATAGCATTGTTATTGTCGCTAAGCAACGGCAACTACCAGTGCCCTCCCCTAAAATTGTTAGCTTTTTTTAAACCAAAGATGTGGTGGTAAGGGAGGGCTGTCAGTCACAGTCAGTGTTGAGTGCGTGCCCCCATGCTTTTAAACGATGCACATGAGGGGTTTTTAGATAACATGCTGCTATCACCCAGCCTCTCCTTAGCAGCTATAAATAAGGAGGCAAACCCACTGTCCTACGGCCACATCAGCATGTACTGTGGTTTCAAACTAGTACAGTGTTACCTTAGGAAATGCCCTACAATGCATTGTAGCATGTTTTGGAATTATTTTATGGAAAGGATAGACTGAAAAAGACCTAGAGGGAAAGTTAGGTTACATGTACCATATGGCATTAAGACAGAAACTTAAACATAAAACATGACATCATTTACAGTAGAACATCATTGTGCTTGGATGTGCTAATGCAGCCAAACTACTGGAACATTCTCACTGGCCCTGCCTGTGTGTGCTCAGTTCTGACTTTTGTCCCCTACACATGGCGCCACCTGTTGATAGATGTTATGGTTGCCCTGGAATGTGTGTCATTTTCCACGGAGAGTTGAATCCACCTCCCGCCTGTCCTCCCTCTTCTAGAAGGACTCCCACACCCTGTACCTGGAGCAGGAGCTGGAGAGCCTCAAGGTGGTGCTGGACATCAAGATCAAGCAGCTGCACCAGCAGGAGAAGAAGCTCATGCAGATGGACAAGCTGGTGAGACCCTGATCCTGCACCACACAGAACCACAACCACCCAAACCCTGTTCAACCACCCCTATAGAGCCCTGTCCGAGCACTGATGGAACACCGGTCCTCCTGAAGCCATGCTGGGGTTGGTCAGCTCATGGTCATGATGCTATTTGAACTCTCTTTCATAGATGGAGAAGAGCGTGAAGCTGGACGAGTGCCTTCAGAAGGTCCAGCAGGAGAATGAGGACCTGAGAGCCCGCATGGACAGACACAGTGCCCTGTCAAGGTAAGGAACATTGACGTCTCACCATCTCTGTGCTTGGTTCTCAGAAGACTGAGGCAGTGAGAGAAGTCCTGCTCTCCCAGATAAGGAATAAAGACTTAGTAGTATGGAATAGCAATCTAGGCTTGTGCTGTGAAGGTGAGAACTCAGCCAGGACACAAAGTCTGACGGGGTTCTTTCTCCTTCCAGACAGCTGTCTACGGAGCAGGCTGTTCTCCAGGAGTCGCTCCAGAAGGAGTCCAAGGTCAACAAGCGTCTTTCCATGGAGAACGAGGAGCTCCTGTGGAAGCTCCACAACGGCGACCTGAGCAGCCCCCGCAAGATGTCCCCCACCTCGCCCGCCCTCAGCATCCAGTCGCCCCGCAGCTCGGCCATCTTCTCCAGCCCCCCCGTCTCACCCAGATAACGACGGCCCTCCGCTTCCTGGAAGCAGCCTCCCCCCCTACCCTCCTCCTATCCACTCTCCAATCGGAATGAGCCATCCCTCCATACTTAGAAGCTACATTAGCTTAGCACCCTGTTGCCGTGGAGACTCCTGCTCCAGAAGGGGTCCTATTGACACTCTGTACAGGTGACTGACCCAGCTCAGAGGACTGACTGTTGCACAGAACACTTACCGAGGGAGGATGCCCTTGTTCTATGCCTTTCTCGTCTGATACCATAGGTGGAAAATAAGGAACTCTCAGGACGTGTATATATTGAGACACTATTTTTGTTACTTATTGATTGGCCGCTAATGCTTGTTTTCCTGTTTTGAAGCTTCAAGCGGTCAAGCTTGTTCGCACGCACCCACACAATCACAAACACACACACTCATCAGTGCTCTTGATAAGTGTTTGTTCAGACTCTGATGACCAAAGGCAGACCTGTATGTTGAGGAGAACAGTTATATAAGCATGGCTATGAATCCCTCCATGAGATTATGTAAGACTCCTAATGTGAATGTCCATTCAGGAATGATCTTTTGGCCCTTTTTTTGTGTCAGCTGTCATTCTACCCATGTTATCCTGTAATCTATTCCAATTTGACAAATCACTGTAGATTAGAAATCCTCTTCAACAATATTTGCATCAATATTGCATTGCTAATATAGTGTAGTGACGCACATGTAAAGTGCATCTATGCCTAGCAGCAGTCACCATGGAGATTGAATCTAGACAGACCATGAACACCAAGCTGCATCTTTTTTCATTGCTTGTATTCCCCAACACGTTTTAAAGATCCATCGATGATCCATCCAATCGAAGATCTATCAATGTTCCAACCGTAAAAATGTTTTGCCACAGGTTTTAAGGAGTTTTAAAGTCAACCTCTCCACCAAAAGAACCAGTTAACAGTTTACTCCATAAAACTACTCAGTAACCAGGATCAACAACTAAAATATTTTTTTCTCCAATTGCCCATGGGACCAATCTTGATGACTGCATGTTTGACTGACTCCATCCCCCCATACTCCTCTCTGAGTCCATACTGCAGCTTTAAGCTTGGGGGTTCAGGGTCTCTAAAACAAGACGCCGCCATGACGACTGAAGGGAAGACTCAGATGGATTGGGTTTGGGTAATGGCGTCCTGAATACACGTCACGGAAGGACTAGGGTGAATATGGAAATAATTGGTGTGTTAAACTTGTTTGAGATATGCAATTATTAATAAAGTCGTATATACAATGTAAAGCTGGGTCATGGTGATTTGGTGTCCTGAAAAGGACATCCTATATGCACCACAAACCTTTTCCAATTTCCACTTCTTACTGTAAAAGATCATTTTAACAAAGCATTTAGTTACTTCATCACTGACTAAAACTACAACTAAGAGCAGAGGTTTAGTGACTACAGTTGAGTTGAGTTGAGGTGGAAAAATTCTGTGTCAGGCTGGACCAAAATAAGATCTGGGCCCAGGATTCACATTCCACATACGGAGTCCATTAGGACTGGCACACAACCTTCTCTCTCCCCCTCTCTTCCTCTCTGCTCAGCTGTCCAGCAGACTCTCTCTCGCACCACTCAGGACCAGATCCCTGCTGATCAATGCCCTCCTTTCTGGACCTGCTGTTCCCGTCCACCCAGAGAAGCCAAGTTATCAGCATGTTTAATGACTGAACAGTCTGTCCTGAGGAGTGCAGTTCTGTGCAACATGTGGACGTTCATCAATGCAAATTTCAAGGTTTTTAAGTGTTCGTATGCATGAATGCTTTGTCATAATATAACAAGACTGTAACAAACTGTATTAAGTCTTTAATGTGTTACCAAATATAAACATTGAGCATTTAAATGACCATCTACAGTATACAAGCCAGATACATTCAGATTCATTGCAGTGTGATTTATATTTACATTGGATGTGCAGATATACCCCAACAACAAGCAATATTATGTATATTCACAACATAGGTTGTGTTCTCACTTTGCAAATTACCTTCTATGTTCCACAAATAGGAAAATTCACATTCCTTGTGACTAAACAACCAACATTTACCATTGTCTGAAGTGAAAGGCTTGAACCTTCCAGGGTAACTTCATAGCAAGCACCAGGTTTCTACAGCCCCTTCAGGCTCCAGGCGAGGTAGAACTGATCCTGGTGGACACAGCCGTCTCCCCGTGCGGGTTCTTTGCCCGGCAGATGTACCTGCCCAGGTCACTGGTCTCCAGATCGTGGATGGTGATGACGCTGTGTGAGATACGGGTGGTGTGTCCCATCCCTTGGTTTATCAGCCTCCTGGAGGTCTGGATGTCCACAGGCCGGCGCTCCTGAACAGCACAGAGCAGAACCAGGTTTGTTTTTTGATTGTGATAAATGAGTTTGAGAAGTTGGCTTGGGTGATGTAATGTTGATAATTAATGAGGATTTAGACTTTTCCTTGTCCCACTGTCACCTGTCCAGGGTGGGTCCAGGTGAAGCTCACATCCACCTCTGGCTCCCCCAGGACGGTACAGGTGATGTTGATGGTGTCACCCTCCCTAGCCAAGGTAGAGGAGGGCTCCAGGGTGACAAAGGGTGGGCCGCTGGGAACTGCCAACACAGCATGACGCAACAGAATCATATGTCGTTGTACATAGTAGTTACATTTGTCACCGACTGGTTTAATCTGGGATGCATCTTCAACTGATCTAAACCACTGACCTAGAATTCTGATGGGAGATGCTACAGATGAAAACCCTCACAAACATAGATCAGTGTTATGACCCAGATCTCCACCGTGTCTTATACTCTACATATGCCTGTCAGACACAACTGCCGGGAGAGATGAATCTTACCTGAATCATCTACAGCACACACATACACGCGCATACACACACACACAGTTTCCATTTTCGAAATCCCCCCCTCATGCAGCTCACAATAAGCAGCCGTAGCTCTGAGACCATATTTCCACCTCAGTGGGCTCGGTTCCATTCAAATAAAGAGCACCTCTGTCATCCAGGTTTATGATAACTGCGTGAAATACACTCTGTTCCTGGAAGCTGCTGACACAGAGCTGAGCTCGCCAGCAGACCTGATTCATGACTGTGTAGAAGGTTCTCCCATCATTTAGAGGTAGCTGGAAGCCGCTAATCAAGATAATGAGGGTGGCTGTCATTCACTGTCTCAACTGAATCTTACTACATTGTTACTGTAAATGCACTTGACAGCATGATGGTGTGTTATGTGAATTGTGAAAAAGTGAGGGTCGAGTATGCTCAGTCAGCACTTTCTCTGTGTAGAGGGTGCACAAAGACAGGGTAGGTACCCTCCACGTAGAGTAGCTGGTACTTAGTGGAGACTTGGGGGGTGGCCTTGGTCACAGCCTTGCAGTAGAACACCCCCTGGTGCTCTGGGCCGATGTTCTGCAGGATGAAGCCCCGGGTGGGGTCATAGGTCACCAGGGTTCCGTTTATCTCCTCTGGAGGCACCTCCAGATGCAGCGACACCTTGGCCAGGGGACTGGTCACTCGGCAGGGCACGATGGCCGGCTTGTCGGGGCGCAGGTAGACGATCTCAAAGTGGATGGCCGAGGGGACAAAGAGGTTGTCCATGTCTGGCGGAAGGAGAGGTAGGAGAGCCCACAAACGATTAGGTGAGAAATTGCATAGGACACACTAAGGAATTTCTTTGAATAGAATGTTTTGTATTTATTTTGCAGACTCTCATCCAGCCACATATTGGTGTGACACATATTGGTGTGATGTGACTTTTTATCTGTGGTCAAATCCTCTACTACTGACACATACTACCAACACATACCCCCTCATTTAAAACACATTTCCTCTTTGTTTTTTTCTCATTGGTTACCATTAAGAATCATATTTACTGATGAAGAAAGGGGACATATTCACCAGTAAAATAGATATACGAGGTGGAAATGCGGTCAGGGTCTTGGTGACATTCGCTCCCGTCACACAGAATGACCCAGCAGCTGTAGGTCCCTGTGTCAGCAGCAGAGGGCGACGTCAGGATCAACTGGCTGTACTTGTCACTCTGCTTAATACTGGGTTGAGGAGGATGGTCAAAGAACATCATAGATTACTGTTTGATAAATCATAGATTACAGTTTTAGAGGAGTGAAGGGTTGGGCATTGAACAAACCAACAACACAATTTACACAATCACATGAATGATACTGATGTTGATTAATGTTGATACTGTTGAATTGTAATATATTTTTATCGTCCACCCAAAAGTATAATTTATATCTGGTCTACTAACTTTATACAATGTTATAAAGTTATTTAAGTGGGTGAAAACAGCAGTTATTGATGTTTTGGGTACCTGAGACGAGAGTCGTTGAAAGTGTCTAGGTAGGAGGGGTAGCCCCAGCCGATGTTGCTGCCTTTACAGCGCAGCTCCAGGGTCTTCCCTGGGCTCAGGCTCACGCTGTCTCCCAGCCGGAGGAAACGGCCCTTATCCAGTACCTGGGTGAGGAGGGACTGGCCCTTCCCTCCAGCATCCTTGTCCTTCAGTTTGGGGTAGCGCACCTTGACGCGCTTGCCCCCCGGACGGATGCGGTTCTCTCCGGCCTCCTTCCTACGCTTGGCTAGCTGGCCGGCGCCTGGAGAGCACAGAGGATGGGGGATGGGAGAAGAAGGGGGATACAGATGGAGGGAGAGAGACAAAGAGAAAGAGAGAGGACATTGTCACCCTCGGATTGAGTAAGACCTTCACAGAAGGACAGTGAGGGGGTTCAGAGAATAGGGGACCATGTGCAGAATGCCCATCTGGAGAGCTGTACCATAGTTCACACACAGCTGTATCAACAGTGGTGCAGGAAACACGAGGCGGGAGGGGGTGGGGTCCTTACTGGCGCGGTGTCCAGCCTAAAATCACTCCAGCCCATCTGTCTGCTGTCAATTATATTCTGGTGAGCAGGGTGGTGTGTTCCATTATGAGTGATGGACATGTGATATTTGTTTTTTAAGGGGGAGAAATGTTAACCTATATCAATCATTGATCAAAACAAGTGTTTTCACTCAGTGATGGACTTTTGATGAGTGCAAATGTTATTTTATACAAGTCTGTCGATTGTTCTTTATTGGTAATGTCCAAAACATATGTTTTCTCGTTTAACTGTGAACCGAATGCTGATAGAAAACACCTGTTTCATGCTTCAGGTACTACTGTTTAGTCTTTCTCTGCAAAGCTCAGCTGCAATAGAAAATCTGTTATAGGACTCACTGTTTTTCTTTTTTATTTACTGTTTTATAATAAAATATAATGATATTATAAATACTTTGAAAGGAAAGAAAATAAGATTAATTCCACACCATGGCGTGATTTATAAATCACGGTTGTCAACCATTACGTAAATATATTCACATTACTTGGCTGTCTGGCTACACCTCCCAGCCTCTCACTCCCCTACCTTATGGTTACGTCAGACAAACTCTAAAACTCAGATTAACAAATCCCTGCCCAGAGATTAGATACAAATCTATGATGGCATTTTAAGAATCAGCACTTCACTGTCTTTGCAGACAAACACTAAGAAGTTATGAGATGGTTATGGAAAGGATATCTACTCACCATCTTGGAGCTCTAACCAAAGTACGGCCAGTGTTAGGAAAAGCCACAGTTTCATGGCGAGTGGACGGGAGTGAGTGCGAGAAGAGAGGCGATGGAGGTCTTTAGGGGGTCTCAGGAGAACCAAGGGGCCAGAGAAGGAGAGAGAGACCCAGCAGGGGACAAGGTCAGACCTGGCTGCTGAGCTGGACGTCGGCAGGCTCCTACAAGCCTGTTTAGATGAACAGCTGCTCTATTCTTGACAGGGTGGAAAAATACAAAGACAGAGAGGAAAAGAGGAAATAACTCCAGTTCCTCCTGCTCACTCCCTCTCTCTCTCCGCAGAGATTCAAGAAGGCTGACTCTACTGCCCTCTGGTGGACTGTCATAACTACTACTGGACTTGTAAGCAGTTGAAACCACTTTCCTTGATGAACGGATTATTCACACCAAGAAATGTATGTTTGTTGAAAAATACTTTTATTCACTCTAGTTAGTAGAAACAGCTGTAATTTCATTTCATCATGGATACATTTGCAGAGGGTCAAAAAAAGAAAAACAAACATTTCCCATGTCTGCAACCCATATCTTGGTCCTGATGAGAAAATGACCTCTTGTTCCTTATTTACTTAGCCTAGCCAGGTTTATTGATCAAGAATGACAGACAGGCAAAGCAGGCAGGCAGATAGACAGGCGTACACCCTTACAGGCCCCCTGAGCTCCAGGGGGGAGAACATAAGCAGTACTAACCCTCCCCAACGCCCCCAGATAGTGATTTTATGAAACAAAGGTAGAGTTACTAAGTAGACAGAATCCTTCAATCCTTGAAACTAGGACACCGAGGGAATTCTTCACAAGCCCAGGCCTGGGTCGTATTAATCATATGAAATGCACATTTAGGACAGTACAAAATTAGCCTAAGGAGGTTCCCTTGAAAATCTACACTGATTGAAGGCACACGGCCAATACTACTTATCTATATGTCTCCAAAAAAAAATTGAAACCCAACATATAGTGTACGCTGATAGACTGGTGTTACACAGAAAAATAGTACAAAAAACTTTAAATCATTTCTGTAAATGTAACAATTGTTAGAAAAAAGTCATAAAAAACACTGTACGGAATGTGTACGGAAAAACACTAAACAAATAATTCTTCCATTGATTCACTGTTTAGATTTCATACAAACTTCACATAACATTAAATTGTAACACTTGACTTGATAGCAGCCCATCCTAGTGAAAATACCTTTAAACACCTTTAAAGACCAGATGAACATGACCTGGAAAGAACCACTAGCAAAAAAAAGCTTTAAAACTACAGCAATAATAGAACATACAGGTTACAGAAGAATCATGACTATCCTTATAAGGTGAAAAACTGTTTTAGAGATAGTGTTTCAGTTGCTTTGCTATGATTTAAAGTAACACATGACACATTTGTTAACATACTGAGGGTTTGGTAAATACCAATACCCACATTCAGAATGTGCTCAAGTTCATCAAAATTGTCTAAACATGATTGACTGTATGTCATACTAACCCTGGATATAGAGTATATACCTGTGTTTTTAGGTCTATGGTAGCAAGTTTCTGTCAGAGAAATGTATTGATCAGTGCTTCTCCAACAAACTACAAAAGTCTTAATAATACTAGCAGTCCTTTCAATTCAGTGACATACTATGCCCTCACAAACTACTGACAATTGTTTTCATAAGCAAAATGTAAAAGTATGTGCTTTAAAACCTTCCTGTGTATGTTGGTTTACGGAAATAGTATATATAAAGCAGAACAATAATAAGGCTAGGAAAACATCGCAGATACGAAGCCTTTTCCCACAGTTGTCCTGGCAACCAGGACTAGAACTATGATAGGAACATCCTACCCAACACCATGCATTTCCAGTGTGTAACCTGTCCGCTTGTACTTAACACTGCCTCCAACCAATCAGCAGCCACCTACCACCTGTAAACGGTCACATGATGGAGGCATCTATCATGTGCCCATCCCACAGCTTTAAGTCACATGATCACAGATATTAATTTCCTAAAGCTGCAAAGGAAGAGTGCGCGTCCATGCGACTGAGGCACAGACGGCTTGGCTGTGTACGCGATTATTAACTTTATGTCTGAGAATAGCTTCTATGAGTGTGTGCATTAGTCCAGGTGGACTTGTAGCATCTCTGCATGGGCCCTTTGTAAGCCCGTCTCTCTAAAAATGACTGGTCTTTTCTGGGCAGAGGAAGTGGCCCTGGTCAGGGATCAAGGCGCTCTGCTTCTCCCCGATCACAGGCTTCTTGTCGTGGGGACTGCTGCTGCTGAGAGGCCCCTGCAGCTTGAGCTGGAGCAGCCGCTGACGCTCCACACTGTGCCACATCCCATAGCCAAAGTATATGAGGAAACCTGGGGAGAGAGGAAGGTACAGAAGTGAGGTTGGCTTGAGAAAATTAAAAAGATGACGTTCATAATGACTCATGTCGTGTGTGGTTCTAATCCAGGTGAATACAAAAGGATGCTTCAAATCTCAGGAGGGCTTTTGAGGGACACTCACCCACAGCCATCCACACAGAGAAGCGTATCCAGGTGTCTACACTCAGCTGGACCATGAGGTAAACATTGACAAAGATACTCAGTATGGGTAGAAAGGGAAGGAGAGGGACCTGGGGAATCAGAGAACACAAAGATGAGCTCACAAAGCCTTTCAAGACGCCAGTAATACACGGTTAACTTCTGCTGAATCATGATGGGTAACCATACACTGTGGGGTGTCATCTGTACACCTTACCATGAACGAGACCTTCCTGGTGGTTTGGGGCTGTCTGTAAATGATGATGACACAGCCGATGAAGATGAGGAGGGACACGGACAAGCAAGCCAGGATCCAGGCCTCCACAGCAATGAGGGAGTTGCCGTGGTATGTGGTGAGATAGCTGACCACACACACCACCACGACTGTCAACAGAACACACACTCACAATTAATTACTCTTAATTACTGTAGTCTCAACCAAAAGAGGGCCATAATTCATTTTAACAGTGCCCAACAATTATGGTTTTGCCTTACGAGCTGTTTAGTGAGACCTACCCAGTAAACTGACAGCCATGTTGACCACGGAGGAAGATTGCTCTGTGGGGGCCAGCGGAGGGTGGAGGGCGGTCTGCAGCGTGGAGCCCCTGCCCTTCAGCATGTTGAGGTGGGACTCTGACTCTGTCAGCTCCGACTCGCCCTCCTCTGAAGACAGGCAGTCTTTCTCACCGTTTGACGATGACTTTATGTAGACCCCGTCAGGTTGGTACCTGGAGGGGGCATTAGACCAAGGTTACTCTACCTGCTAAGGAGATTCTTTCTATACTTCCTGACTGTTGTTTCTGTTGTTCCAATCACCAATAACAAGTCGTGGGGCAGACTGTGTCTAACACTGCTCCAAAAGCCAGGTGAAGCTAGGTCATGTGGGAGACAACGATAACACCAGGGTGGCTTTATGGTTCGCTTTGGCAGAGGAATCCGTTTCATAACCACACCTGCTACTTTCACCTCCTTCAACTCTCACACCTCCACCCTGAGTTAGTCTCCTCTCCTACATGGCCAAAAATGACATTTGAGCAAGTAAATCTAATTAGATAATTTTATGTCACCTGGCACTGAATGTGTATATTTTCAAAGAATGTTGGATCTAAATCATCATAAATTTTGTGGTACTCTTGAATATAAATGTATGTTGAAAGCTTATAAGATTTCCAAAAAAAAGTTATATTTAATGTATACTCAACACTACTTGGATTGAGAAATGTAAATCCAATTACAAACTGTTTAACACTAAGAGGCATATTCTGCTGTCAAATATCAACAGCGAAAACTAAGCAAAGCTCACGTATAGTTAATGTTTACTCAGTCTCTCATTGCATATGAGATCTTCTTGATATTAAAGAAGTGAATCATGCTATTTCAGAACACTGAAAAACTCATCGGTCAGCAACACATGCCGTTCTGTTTTGTAAGATCCTCACCAGCAACATGCTTGAAATGCCTCTGACCATTCAACAGAATATGACAGTGTATATGTGTTTTTAGAATCTTGTAGGCAAAAAAAAGTTGAGCAAACATTACTGTGAACTCAAGGAGTCACTTGAGACCTTCACAATGGGAGCATTCATAGCAACTGCTTCACAGGCCTGATTCAATGACATGAGCTGCCTATTACTGTAATAAAGATATTTGCGGTATTTTGCCCTTGTAAACCTGCACTTCTCCTGTGTCAATTACATCAGTTACACTACAGCTCATGCTTGGTAATAATGCATTGGTTTAGGAACCACTTGGATCCTGAGATCCTGTCAGTTATCACTCAGGCCACAGGTGCCATACCCGTCATTCCTTTTTTGAAAGTAAACACACTGTGGTGAGGCATGCTCAAACAAGTGTGCTTAACAACCCACAAGAGCCAATTAGATTACGAAATGAGTCCATTGTAGACTTGTGTGTACTGTACTTTACTGTATATACCTGAGGATGAGGACACAGGCAGCCACCAGAGAATAGGCCAGGAGAGTGCCGATGGACATCATGTCTACCAGGGCCTTCAGGTCAAACAGGAAAGCCATGATTGCTGGGTGAGAGGGGGGGGGGGGGATATCAGCACAAGCAATAAATATCAAATCAATAAGACTTTCCAATTGGCTATGACAAAACAGCTAATTGATGACACAGATCACATTATTGAATGGAAATTTTAAAGTACACCCAGATATGAAATTACACAAAATAACACTGGAAACAACACACACGTCACAGAGATTTGTGCAGCATGAAGAAAGCACATTTGAAGTGACATTTTAACGTGTATGCAATGTAATTAGGGAACTTTATGTCTTGACACAATGATTGTGATAACATGTAAACAGGAACAGGTAAGGTGTATACAGGAAGTCCCTGTCACCTCCAGAGCCATATCTTCTGATGTACAGTGATACAGATTGGACCCATTTTGTATATCCATTGTCTCAACTCTATGTGAACATAAGTTGGTAGTACAGTATGGTCCAGCACACTACAGCTATATCCATCTTCCAGATACAGCTTCAAGAAGGCCTCTGTCTGGCGTTACATCAATCTGCCAGGTTCCTTGCCTTCTGCCCTGCTCTGCCAACCGCTACATGCTGCTACATGGTGCTCATTCAAGTTTGAGTTTGAACTCAGCTCAAGCACCCACCTAGGGTCCCTCTCTTTTGACATCTGCTGGCTTCAAAGCCCTGCGGTTCAGTATTACACAAGGCCTTGTTCACAGTCAGACCAGAGCAAATCAGCATACCCGTGGAGCACTGGATGTTGAACATGGAGGGTCTTTCATCTCAAACATTGTTTAATTTCTTTACCACAGGGGCACATAGCTCTGGTCTTTGAGGCCTGTAATGTGCTTTGTGCTAGTTTTTTCAGTGCCCTGTAATCCGTGGTACTGTAGGCGGTCTATTAATATTCTGCCACTCAGGCATTCAGATGGTATACTTGTTTAGTCATACGACTGAAGATCTTGATTGCCAGAGAAATACTTAAATCACTAGGTTTGTAGCAGTTCAGATTGGGGAGTTGTTCTAACAACTTCACTGAAAACGTTTAAGATGTGTTGTGTTCTTTCAAGCAAGTATGGGAAATGTATTTCTTCTCATGCTTGTATCCATGAAACACAAACAAGCTTTCATCACCACTTAAATTTGCATGCAGTCACCACCACCAGTGCAGAACCAAATATGCTGACAGGTAACCACACCCAGCGAGGTACCAGGTCTGGCCCTCTGCCCAGTCAGACGCTTACCGGCTGTGGTTCCTGCCGCCAAGGTGGCAGCCACTGGTGACTTGCGCTTACTCACTTTGGAAAGAAATGTGAACATTAAGCCATCTCGTGCCATGGCAAAGAGAATGCGGGGCAGAGGGAACATGGAGCCCAACAGGCTATGGAGAGAAAGGTCATGGTTGGAACAGGAGCACACTTAGACAAACAACACATTGGACACCCGGTCAACTGTGAAATAAGAAAGCAAGCATTTGGACTCAAATTCACCTGATCAAAGCTAAGAATTGCTATTGGCCTGATTTGGGGGGGATTATGACTTGAAAATGAACAATGGAGAGGAAGTCCATCAGAAATTTCTACTTTCACAGTCGATTGGTGGATGCAGTTCAGCAGCAACAATCTCATTAGACATTCCCTGAGATCTTACCTGCTACTACTCCGGAACTCATAGTGGCAATTAGCGGGGTCTTCGTTTTAGGATTGATTCGGGCTAAGGCTTTAAAAAGCACCCCGTCCTCTGCCATAGCATAGATTACACGTGGCATAGGAAAGATGGAGCCCAACAGACTGCATGAGACAGCAGAAACACGCACAAGACCAACACGTTAGAACACCCACACACATGCATGTACTGTCAACACACTCACTCCCACAAAAACACACACACACAGAAGGTTACTTCACCAAAGCTTAAAAGCTTGAGAGCAGTTGTCTTTCTTTGCCGTGGGCATCCTTCCCTGGAGATTCCCTTGTTCTGCTCAAACTATTTGAGCAATGAACCACTACTCAGATGGACAGATGGAATTGAATTGAAGCTGGGGAAGTGGTGTGGTTGACATTTGGGAGTTACAGGTATTGGGAAAACTTAGGGCAGGAGCCTCGACAGAGAAGAAAGACGAAAGAATATGATACAGTGTTTTGTTTTGAAAGAGGGCCATGTCAAAATCAGTCTGGATCAGCATAGGTGAGGATGGACTGTAGACTAGAGACTGGCACTTCTTTAAAAACAGATGATATCACAGTAGCATTGCACCCACACGATTTAGCATTGAGAATCAATCCAATATCCGACAGCAAAGTACTTTTATAAAGTTACTCTACCAATATATTAGTTATCCAAATAAGCAATTATCATCTCTTAAATCATGTCATTCATCAACACATATTAATTCACCACACAATTTCTATATAGTAAGTGCACTGTAATAAGACCTTAAAGAACACTGGCTATCTATTAAGATGATTGTCTATTACCTTGTTGACAGGGCACACAGAGAACCCACAGCCACCACATATTTGGCCGGGCCCCAGCCCACATACTCGAAGGCCATTGGTAACGGGCTCTTCTCATCCAGCAGGTAGTAGGGCATCATGAGGGTGAGGGCAGCGGACACCCCAAAGTATGCCAGGAAACACACTGCCAGAGACACCACGATGCCAATGGGTATGGCCTTCTGGGGATTCTTCACCTCCTCACCTGACACACACACACAGCTTTGTATTACTATATCTGTGAGGACTATTGCCTGTTAAGTCTTTTGGATTCAAGTATAGTACTTGTATATTTACGTATCCAAAGTTGTCCTCTGTAGTTCTCACCTGTGGTTGCAATGCAGTCAAATCCAACAAAGGCATAGAAGCAAGTTGCAGCTCCAGCCAGAGTCCCACTGAAGCCATAGGGCATGAACCCTCCGGCTCCATAATCACTGGTCACATTAGCAGTCACAGACAGGTTCCTGGAAACACATACATCAGCACAGGGTTATACCCCAAACAGCACTATCACTACTGTTTTAACATTATATCTAGCAAATCAATTTTTATATTTAGTAAAATGTGCCTTTTTTCAGTCGCAAGAAGGGCTACTCATCACACTGTGTTGTTCCAAATAACCTTTGCTAGATAAACTCTAGGTTGGGAAATGTTTCCCTCCCGTCCTCACCGTGTGACTATTGTGACATTTACAAGAGATTCCTCAGAGATCTTCCAGTTACGAGGATCTCCTTTGACGAAGCCTGAGATTATGACAAACATCAGTACTAGCACGTTGACAGCAGTGAAGACTTTGTTGACCCAGGCTGACTCTTTCACTCCAAACGACAGGAGTCCTGTGAACACAAAGGTAAGACTACATTTCAACATAATCTGCATTCTTAAAAAGACATATTATATCTAAGATATCTAGACATATTATATTTAAGATGTATTTTGTTCTCTTGGAAGGAATCTGAATGTGTAAAACTGGAATATTTGTATGTCACAAATGGCTGTATCACTGTGTACCACTGTGAACTACAGTTAGAGAACTAAATATATCCCTTTCTGTGTAAGAACTTTACAACACCAAACATTACAACAGAAGCATTCTTTCCAGGACATTGGGCTAATCGGATAATGCAGGTTAGAGCTTTTGGCTCACAAGGAGCTAAGACACATGACAACATTGTTCCCTTCCTGGTTGTTTTGTCAAAGTATAAGGCCTTGTTTGCCATCAACAAAGTATCCGAAAAAAAGCGTGAACTTTGTGGGCTGTATCTGGGGTCCTACACGTCCCTGGTCAAAGCTCTAAAGACTAGGTTTAGTGGAAGTGTGACTGACCCTGGCTCATGGCAGGTAAAGAGGACCTCTGTACCCTGTGCTCTCGCTCGTTCACCACTCATTACTGAATGTCCTGACATCACTTGATTAGATTCAAATTCAGCCAAATATCAATCAGGCGCTGGTTGTTGATAGGAAGATAAAAACATAACCAAAGCCAGTTTCTCATTATCTACGTTTCCGAACACCATGGTACTAATTTATGTTAATGGAGGGATGTAAAGACGGCTTTGTCAAATAGGAATTTTGTTTGTGACCATGGCACACCTGACAGGAGGAGGATGAGGCAGACAGCAAAGAAGTCGGGGTACTTGGCCAAACCAGGGGCGTCCATGCTGAAGTAGGTTTTACAGAAGTGCTCAATGTGTTCCCCTATCAACTCATCAAAGGTCCCACTCCAAGCCCTGGCCACGCTGGACGTCCCTGGAAAGGAAAAAGAAAGAAAGAAAGAAAGAAAGAGTGGGATGATAAAATCATGTAAAAGACCAGAAAAATTTAACCTCAAGCGTATTGTGTAATACCCCAACTTAACCCTCGTGCTGCCTTCGGGTCACATGACCCAAAGGTTCATAACGAACCATCGTTGTGTTTACCCAATTTTACCCAATACAAAAACAAATTAAAATAATTTTCTTTTAACCTTTGCAATGTGGGGGTCTGAGACAGCCCAACGGTTAAAAGAAAATGCTTCACTTTGTCTTTGTATGCGGTAAATCTGTCGCAATACGACGGTGGGTCACAATGACTGATGGGTCAGAATGACCCGAAGATAACACAAGGGTTAATACCCCAACTTGATCTAATGACCTCCACAACCAGCTCACCTATCACATAGGAAAGGATGAGGTTCCAGCCAGTGATAAAGGCCCAGATTTCCCCTACGGTCACGTAGCTGTACAGGTAGGCTGAACCAGTCTTGGGAACACGTGCACCAAACTCAGCGTAGCACAGACCGGCCATGACGGAGGCCAGGGCAGCGATGAGGAAGGACACCACGATGCTGGGGCCAGAGTTGCCCTTGGCCACCTCTCCAGCCAGCACGTAGACGCCGGCACCGAGCGTGCTGCCCACGCCCAGGGCGATGAGGTCCAAGGTGCCCAGGCAGCGGCACAGCTTGGAGTCCTCCAAACTGTTCATGTCCACCACTTTCCTCCGCACCAGGGAGCGGGTAAATGATAACACCTGACCCAGCATACTGCCACCTAGGGGCCGGAAGGGAGGACACAAGGTGAAGATGCAGGTTTAGACAGTGTGTGCATGTGTGTACACAAATCTTAATACCATACATTAACACAGTTTTTGTTTGAGAAACAAGAGCCACAAGAGAGAAAATTACTTGACACCATGGTTACTCTTGTTGATCCTGGGTTCAAAGCAATATTTGGACAGAGGCTTCTTTTCACTTTTCCCTTGAGAATTTGGATTGTGTAACCTTAAGTCTTTCCCCATAGTTTATTTTGGCACCTGGTTTCCTCTGTGTTTGAACACCTTTTTTTCTAGAATGCTAAAAACGCCTAGAGCTACATTATATAACGGGGGGGGGGGGGGGGGGTAACGGCAGGTTTTGACACTTGAGAGCTGTTAGGAGTGCACCACTTATTAATTATGACATATTTGTGTCAAGCATATTGCCCAACATACGTAGCCTATTTGTATGTACCGTACTGAAACTCATTAAAACCAAATAATAACCTTTTGTCTGGTGTTTCAACATAGACCTAAAGACTGAATGGCATACAGTACTGTAGTGAATGCATTCAAAGGACACAATAAACGCTCTTTCCTCACTAATTACAGAATGTCTACCATGTCCACAGCTTCAAACATTTGCTTTCACTGTCTCTTGCATGCAAAAGTGTCAATTTGTTTTACTTTGATCCATTGGGAGCCCTCCATATATTGTCTGGGGGAAAATGTCTCAGAACTGTCTGAAGAAAGTTTTTCTTGCATTCTTTTGAAAGTTAAATCTCCTTTCACCCTAAACGTCTCAACTTCTGAATTTAAAACCAACTCTGACTACCATCCAAATGGTCTTTGAGGGCCATTAAAGTGTGGCTTTTGGCACCCAGAGACATGCTAATGTTAGACCTATTCTCTACAGGATGTGACAGGATATTAGCATAACAATGTGGCTCTATTATGGCTCAGTGGAGTACAGTTCAGCTGGTATGGTTGGCCAATTTGCAGATTCACATACTTTTAAGAGCTCATTGATAATCAAAGTCTTCATAAGGTGCTAGGTTTAAATCACAAATCAACTATATACAGTCTAAACATACACTTTTAACACAGATTGCTGTTGCTAGTCATTGCACCTTTAATACTACTTGTATGAGGATAATGAAAATAAATAAACATACACTTTTAACACAGATTGCTGTTGCTAGTCATTGCACCTTTAATACTACTTGTATGAGGATAATGAAAATAAATATAGTTAAACAGACACAATATAATCAGACAGAACCCAAGCTAAACTACACACATGACTGACTTAAGCACCACCAACCTGTTGAGTTGACACAGATGAATATGAGGCAGCTAAAGTTTCTCCAAAAACTTTTTGGAATCTCCAAAATCAAAAAGCACTCTCAGTTTCCTGTCATACAGTAGTGTATGCCTGAGTGCAGGGAGCCCCAGTCTAGCAGCACATGGACTGAGATAGAATTCACTCTCTCTACAAAGATCCTCAGCTCACAGTACTGTACTTTTGTCACTCTGCACAGCACAGCTCAGATTCACTCCTGGCATATAAAGCAGGAATCCTGCTATTTTTACCCGTCTTCTTCTCTCTCTTACACTCTTTACTCAGTCAGTCTGTGCTCTGTGTGCCTTCATAAGTCCTGGCCCTGACATGCCCTAGGTCCAAACACAGTGGCACGCCCCCCAAGGGGGAGGAGGAGGGAGAGAGTAGAGGAGGGAAGGGGGAGGAGGGGAAAGAGGGAGAGGTGCAGAGGAGGATAAGGGGTTATCTGGTCCATGATCGTAGTCAGAGGGAGGCAATATTACACCACATCCCCAGGTCAATGGCCCACACACGGTGAGAAGGGGAGGGTTTCGGGGGGGGTGGGGAGTGATCGGGTGCAGAGTGCATCCTCCTTCTCCTCCCCATTTTTCTTTAAAATTTGTAATGCACACACAAGGCCAAACAGATCCCAGCTGCCAAGGTACTTACTGACCACTGATAAATGGTTAGGCAACTGACGTTGACAAACATTGAAACAGACACTCTTGTTTGCCCAGTCCACCCTACAGGAGTGCTGCTAAAAGCATGGGGGCTGATTGGTCAATGAAGGGTGGCGGAGGAGCTACAGGAGCAGAACCGACGCCTTTTAATGGAAGACAGGACTTTACACAATGTACCTCTCACTACGAGAACTACAGCCATCAAAGCTTTAAATCAATATAAAGATAGATTTCTCATTCTAGCACCGTCTAACACCAAAGGCCTGACGAGTCTATTTAAGTATAAAGATCCAGCTAAACCAGTTGTCTCGTGTCAAGGGTTACGTGTGAATTTCCAATAAGGCTGAGAGGTCGAGTCTGGATGGTGCTGTGCTTTTCAGCCAGGACCAGCCCAAACCAGCTGAAGACCTCAGTGGGAAGGCCACAGCTGGCCCAATGAAGCTGCACAGCCCACAGCTTTGAGAACAGAGCCACGGTCATTCCTCATTGCTTGCCTGTCAATCCGTGCACCCGCTACCCCTACTGCTCCAGCCAATAACGTCCTGAAGCTTTGGCTGCTACAGCCCACCATCCGTCACCACATGCTGATAGGCAAGAAAAAGTCAACCGTAATCAATTACAGTGTTCACACACACGCACACATACAGACAGCATACTGTATATGTTCACTGCACTGTTGAGGGTACAGATGGTGCCTCTCCATGAGTTTGCTTGCCCCAAGTTGATTCACAGTATTTCTACGTCACATTCATTGTCATATTGCATGACACCCTCTCAGTGACTGTCAAGTCACAATGTGTAGTAAAGATCTGAGGATAATTAATGTCAGGATAGATGGAAAGCTTTAAAAAGTATATAGTGGGTCAACCTGTTACAGTGTTGACACAAGCTAATTGTGTGAAACCAATTGAATATGTTTGCCTGTCGATACAGTGTAGCTGATTGACCTAGATACACCACATACCCAGGTCAACAAGGAGAGCTCTGTCTGTCCTGAAGGTACTGAACAACTCGACCCACTTAACAGTTTTGCCAATAGGAAATGCTGTAGTGAATGATTATAGATAAGAAAAAGATAACCACACCAAGCAGGAGGATTGAGCTAGATCAATAACACCAAAGTCTACAACATTGACAAATGGTGCAAGGCCTGCACTGACGTGCACTATAATCAAATTTTGTTAACTAAATTGATTGAGGATGAGGAAGCAAGACAACATTTGATGGGGGACAAGATTACTCGAGTCAATATCAACTATATACAGTATATAAGTGTTGTGCTATCAAAACAGATGGAAGGTAAGGTCGGGTCATAGTCAATAATCTTCCTAAATGTACCAAAAGTAACACATCATCAACAACAGAAGTTGAATGTCACACCCTAATACTAAAGCAGGTTTTTTTGGAAATGTCATTGCCAGATTACATGTCTAGACTTGTATCAGCTCTTTCAGTGCTTGTCAAAATGGACCATCCAGACAGATTAGTTCCGAGACCTCAGGCAGCCTCACAAAAGGGACCCTGCATCATCAAAGGACACCCTTAAATCACCTGAAAATATGTACTTATATTTGCATACAATATAATTAAAGAAAGGGTATATTCACAAATTACTATCAACATGTTAGGTCACACAAGGTCCTTTATGTCTTTTGCTTCACACAATAGTGCATTTCTCCAGGACACAGTAACAGCACAAATCCTCTTTAAATTGCATTCTAAGAACTGACTAGAACCTAAGCTCCTGATGCCATCCTCTGGAAGCTTCTCTGCTTCCACTTATATTATTACAGGCTTACAGGTAACCAGATTCTGCCTTGTTGTTGTATGTATTTTAATGACTTGTTTGCAGGTAATACTGATAGTATTGTTTACATACCAAGATAAAATTATGTAAAACCCTTTCTTGAGTAGAACATGATAATTGAAATGAATTAAAATGATGATGATTTCATATCTTTAGATATGAAAATACATAAAAATTATATAAGTTCTGTGTTTAAGGAACAGTCAAGTTGAAGGTTTTGTGCATAATCTGTATATTGAATAAAACAGATAAATAACCTTCAATTGACCATGAATCTATGAAAGGTCCGCACACAACACTGGACTTTTTAGAGTTTCCAGTGAGGCTACTTGTGGCATGCCTGTTGAAGAAAGAGCAATACCCAGTCAGTCAGCTAAAATGAGCAAACAAAATGTGTTATTAAGTCACCTCATCAAACAGAATCAGGCCACTTTGTGATGGAGGCCTGGATTGGAGGAGGCTTTTATCAGGGCAGAAAAACATCTCTGTGAAGTGTTGTGGAACAAAACAAGTACCATATGCACAACCACACTCATTTCAGTATCAAATAACACAGTGAAAGAAGCAGAACATATTCACATGACTTGTGGGACCTCATATTTGCTCCAGAAGGATCCCATGGGGTGAATGGCTTCCAAAAATGAATTCCAAAGTTGCAAAGTGATAGAGCTTAAAGATCAGTGCAATGTTCACTGACCTCTTAGTTGACCCACAGAAAACTTGGTCAATCACAAATAAATAAAGATGGTGTAGTGTGAAATCTGTAATATGTACTGTAAAGATATGTTTGACAACAATTCAGCATATTGGATAACAGACCGGGAGAAGCCTGCAAAAAGATTCCAAAGGTTTTAAGTAAGAATGTATTTTTGAGTATCTCTTTTTTTTTAAGCATTAGTAATGGACTACATCTCATCCAGACCACGAAAAGATATATAAAGTGGGTCATGTTTGTTCTACCAAGAGGTATAGTAAAATACTCTCTCACTTGAGAATCTGTAAAGACTGTAAAATAATTTCACAGAAATGTTTTACTACTGTTGCATTTACAATCCCATCAAGCACTAATGACAGACAGTAAAAAAAATAGTAATTCCTGCTGCCTTAATGGACACGCTTAGTTTTTTCTATCAGAATGAACAAAATTACTGTATCATATTACACTCAACAAGATCTGTGTCCACACTACTGTACTCTAATGTGCTACAGCATTATGTGATAGTGATAGTAAACCAATTCCCTAAAAACTAGTCTTGCTCCACACAAAACATATACTGAAGCCTCCTTTTCTAAGAGTAATTTCCAAGAAACGTATGCCACATGTATGCCTACTATTTGTTCCCGTATTTCAGTGTCACGGTGAGAAGTGTGTTTGTAGTAGTACAATCAAGCTGTTTGGTTCCTAAATGTATGAACTGAAGCACAGTGGGAGAGAGCCTAAATGCCTGCCAAGCATCAGTAAGTCAATCACTTCTGCTTAGTTTAACTGAACAGATCTTTTGTCTCTTTGGCTCTGTGCTGTGCAGTAACAAATGGCCTTTCATCTCTATGGAACGGAATTTGAAATAAGGACAACACATTAATTAGAAGGCTTTTTGTTCTCTGAGATGTATCTCATATCTCGGAGAGACCAAAAACCTTTAGCCACAGAACACAAGCAATGTCATCCAATGCTGGCTAAACTGATTGCAGGTTTGTTAAGTGTGTGGCTGCACTAACAGCTACTGCAGATTAGGATATACAGTATATTAATTCAACTAAAAAGCTTAAACTTGAGGTATGCAGGTAATTGTACAGATCTTTACATACACCAAATGTAGACAAAACAAATGTACCCAACTGGTTCTGCTTATATTTAAAGGTATTTTATTTCTAAAAAAAGGGGGGGGGGGGAGAATGATTAACACTTTTTATTTTATTTTACAGAGTGTATTGTGAACTAGATTTAGTAGGCCTATATCAAAGGCCACATTGTTAGAGCAAAATATATATATATATACATTGGACACTTTCGCACACGTAGTCTACATTCGTTCAGGTTCAAGTAAGAGTGCAAGTTTGTATTCTGTGAAGACAGTCTGAAGAATATCCCAAAGTAAAGAAATGACAACTCACTAAATAATTCCTTCACTTAACTTATCAAGTTTTGGCAGTAAAATAATATTCAACGTCAATATGTGGCACCACCAAATATAACAATACCTCCAGAAAATTGAAAAACTGTAAGAGCAATGCTGACATCAACTTACTTTTCGCAGTTCCAGCCTGGACAGAAATGTCAACTGGGGACAGTAGTTTATATTTGCGAACGTACACACCCCCACCACGCGTGACGCTGCTGTGCAAACCAGTAATGGAAAAAATATTAGCATGTTGGTAGGGCGGGGGAAGTGGAGTCAGCGTATAGCCCACTTCAGCGAGGTGGGAAGGTATGGAATGTAACCCAAAGAAAGCACAGCACAGGTGAACAATTAACCTTGTTAAGCTTGACAGGTAAACTCAGATCAAAGCATCTTGGCATTGTGATACGGCCTATTCGACAAAGTAATTTAAACAATTGTCAAAAGTTAACATTACACTTCCGTTGCGTGCACTGTTGCGAATGGTATGGAGGGGGAGTATAGAACTAGCTGGCTTTAGGACCATGGGACAACCCTCCGTTTAATGTGCTGTAGCCGCTTGGGAAAACAATATCAGTCTTTTTACCTGAGATGCGGCATTAAATGTGACTAAATATTTTAATTAAGGTTCATAGTGATGCAGTAATAGTCTTATTTGGCTATCACCTTGGATGGTGAATTCTCAGAGATGGAGCACATCAGACTGCCAAAGGTAAACCCGCAGATTCCGCGTTGATGAAATTTACTGTTTTCTCACCGGCCTCTTTGCTTGGACTCTGATGCTTACGCAATAAAGAAGCTATAAGAACATGACTAGTTTCAGGACTAAAATAAAATTGTAATTCGGGTTTGACCGCTGGGCCTCACAAGACCGGAGGCTGCAAATGTAGTCTATTCAGCCACGTAGCCAACATCTAATTTTCCAGCACTCTCAAAGGACGGGAGTCATTGTAAACACCCAGTCAGCAAAAATAGCGTATAGCGTCTGTTGTCACGTAGTGTTACAAAAATATGCATCATGTCACTACCATAAATGTATTAAATCGTTTGAACCCGGACACATGCACCTGTCACTCCTCTCCAATCCTTTCTGCACTATAGGTTGAGAATGTCCGACTCATTGACAGAATCTCGCCCCGAAGAGCCACTTTGGGCACAATGTACCTGACAGCAACCCACACCATCTTTGTGGAGAACGAGACTGAGATCCGCACAGAGACATGGGTAGGTTTCGAATTCTAAACTGTCAGCCATTGCGGATGCTAGGGCAACGAATCAGATTGTGCTGAGGGGACATCCCTGGGTGAAATAATATAGATAATACATAAAAGTTGAAACAGTTTGTCAGAGTGGTTCATGCTCTGTTTACGTCACACCAGGTACTCCACAGTTTAGTATACAGCGTGGAAAAGCTAAGCACAACAGCTACAGGATGTCCTCTGTTGATTCACTGCAAGAACTTCCAAGTCCTCCATTTCATCATCCCCCAGGAGAGGGACTGCCATGATGTCCACATGTCGCTCCTTCGTCTCTCTCATCCAGGTGAACACCAGACTCTCACATACTGTGCAGTTGGGCACCATAAAGACATGACAGGTTTGACAAAGTACTTAATGGATGATACTGTACATAGGAGCAGTAATGCTGGATGTATCCAGTCTTTTTGGTATTCACTTAGAAGATATACAGTATACCACAACAGTTGTCACTGTTGAGTCATCTCATATTGAGTCTTTGGTTCCAGAGTGTTATGAGGAGCTATACTGCTTCTCCTACAACCCCAACAGTGCCAAGGAGGAGAGGCAGCAGGGCTGGGCCTTTGTAGACCTCAAGGCTGAGTACAGCAGAATGGGGCTTCCAAACTCCATGTGGAAAGTCACCCCAGTCAACTGTGACTACAAGGTGGATACGCTGGAGGAGATGGCATTGGTGTTCTCCATCAATCCCGTCATTGGTTGAACTGATACTGTTGTTTTATTTTACCAGCAGTACTAGTTGTTGAGTCAATTCATGACATGCAAGTGACTAGAATGTTACAATATGGAGGCCTGAGTGTGTTTTGTGTGACCTCTTCGCAGGTGAGTGACACATACCCTGCTGATCTGTACGTGCCAAAGTCAGCCACACCCCCGGTCATTGTTGGGAGCTCCAAATTCCGAAGCCGGGGCCGATTCCCCACGCTGGCCTACTACTGCAGAGAAAACCATGTGAGTCTCTCTCTCTTCCCTCCCCTTCTCTCATCATGGGGACCAGTGAAGGTTATCTGTAGCCATGCTGATCACAGGGCTCAACTATGCCTTGTCCTGTTCTCAGGATTATTATGATATATGGAAGTGATTGAGTCCAGGTCAGAGTCCTAGCTGTATCCAGTTCACTTAGGGCTTGGTTTTCCTGGCACTGGCCTCACTTCCCTAGGAAACTAAGGACTCCCCTCTGATTAGTTAATATTTTCTTTTCAATGCACTGATATGTGCAGCGTGGCAGCAGTACAGTATAAAGATCAGGTGTGTGACCAGTTCTGTATACTCTACCAAACTGTAGACATGGCAGAGTGAACTTTGACCTACGATAAGCGCATTGTCAGGTCTTCTCACTTTTATGCATAGGGTTTTCCTGAGGGAAAAATCTAAGTTTTAGTCCAACTGAATGAAACCATCCTGAATGAAACCCACTACTGACCCATTCACACCACAGGTGATAAAAGGTATTAGAGGAGATTTGCCTCATGCAAAGTTCTCTTAACTTCCACACACACATCTGTATACGCGTGTGTTCATTTGGCAGTGATGAGGTGTGCACGTGTAGAATAATGTGTGTGCTGTCTATCGGTGACGGGTCTCTAAGAACGACTGGTCCATGTTTATGCTGTTTGACCAGTTGGAGTGTTTTATGTGTATGAGGTCAGCTTCCCAGGGTTAGGGGCGCCGAGGCCAGTGTGTGTAAAGCTCCGTGATGTTCAGACGAGTTCTGCTTTCTGTTTATGAGCTGATGGGAGCTGGGAACCACATCAGAATCAGAATCAGGTTTATTCGCCATGTATGTTATACAAACACGGAATTTACTGTGGCAGGGAGGTGCAAAACACTAAACATATACAGATCTTAAATTAAGTAAAAGTACAAAAGTGTAACTATTTCTAAGAACTAAACAATCTAAGAATAGAGGTCTCTAGAGGTAGAGGTCATAGAGGTCTCTACCCTGCTCTCCCCCAAGCCTCTGGGTTTTAAAAGATGAGGTAGCCCACTAGATGATCTACCAAGACACCAATAAGAGATGACAAAAGTATTTATAGTTAAGTGTGTGTTAAAGTCAAATTGTACTTTTCCAATCGTAAATATTTCTTTGTGTCGTTGGACCTCTTACACTTTGGTTCCTTTACTGTAACCATAGTGGATTGTGTACACAACAGTAAATTCTCTTGCACAGTTCCTCATGTCTCTTCCCCTTCCGCCCCCTCTCCCAGGCTGCCATCTGTCGTAGCAGCCAGCCCCTCTCTGGCTTCAGCGCGCGCTGCGTGGAGGACGAGCAGATGCTGGAGGCCATTGTGAGGTCCAACCCCCGCAGTGACTTCATGTATGTGGTGGACACCAGGCCCAAGGTGAGCCTGTCCGGCATTTAGGCAGCTGTCAACAAGCCTGGTTTTAATATACTGTATGTGTACAGATGTACTTGTTTAGACGCCATTTGACAGTTCCCAGGACTCAAGTCCTCACACATCCTGGCTTCATACTGATGAAAAGCATGCTAGACAAGAACACATCCAGGGTTGAGGTCATTCTATAGTGAATGCTTGAGAATGTCATCCTTTGGTGCTGAGTTTGTCTCTGATTATATCTCTGTAGCTGAACGCAATGGCAAACCGGGCTGCAGGGAAAGGCTATGAAAATGAAGATAACTACTCCAACATCAAGTTCCAGTTCCTCGGCATTGAGAACATCCATGTGATGAGGAACAGCCTACAGAAGATACTGGAAGGTAATTGAAAAAGCATAGTCAGTTAAACCTCCTGTAGTTTTTACAGGTATTGTCTTTAGTAGAACCATATCAGAGCCTGGGTATTACAGCATCTTTCCTCTCTGTGTCTCATGACGCATGTACATTACATGGAGACCAAGGAGAACCAATGTGAAGTGAAGCCCATCACTGAACCTGGAAGAACCAAAAGAAAATCTGCAATTTCCAATCTCTCTCGCTCTCGCTCGCTCTCTCTCTTTTCTCTCTCTCTCTCTTTCTCTTCTCCCTCAACTTCATTAAACCTCCGAGCAAGAGAGATTTGTATTTATCCTCCTGAGTCATCCCACTTTTCTCCGGTGAAGCGGAGCGGGGCTAGCGAGAACCCCGTAGCCTACCACCCCTGTGGCTTTGCTCTGCTGCCATGCAGGCTACTCTGCAACCAGGCATCAGACGGGCCCCATAGGAGTGTTTCTCGGTAATGCACAGGGGTGCTCCAAGGCAATGCGTAGACTTTGAATCCATCTGGATTGCATTGCCGGACTATTTTGGTTTCCTGGAGCGGATGATTGGGGACCGTATTCCCCTCAGAGAGTCGGAGGGCGTGAGAATGATGGGACTTAGCGTTTGAAAAATAATAGCTGGCCTTAGCTGTGATACCCCCTGGACCCTGGTCCCTGCTGGCTGGATTGGCAGAAAGAGCCATGCTCCTGCAGAGATGACATGGTAGTGCCTCTCATTCTCATATCCACTGGATCTGTCCGAATGCCAGTTTTGTTTTTGTCTCTCCAAGAGTCTTCCAAGAATAATAAAGTTTCTCAGAAGAAGTTAGTCCGTGCTAAATGTTAAAGAACCCAGGTTGACTGAACTCGGTGACCTGCTCTCTCGAGCCCCTGGCCGCACTCTCCCTCGTCAGGTGGGCTTGTACAGTTCAGTGCACTAACGTGATGCTGTAAAACACACATCTATTGTACACACACCCACATTGGTCAGCTCAGTTTATGTAGTTTTGCCAGCACCATAATGAGCAAAGAGAGATTTGTGAATTTGGATGGAATTACAGATATAAAAACATTCCTGATTTACGAACTTTTATTTGACTACATGTCAACACGTCAGAACCTCATTTGTGAATTTGCAACTGAAAGGACCCTTTAAATGTTTATCTGAAAATCTGATAAGGAAAATGTCATGCCATGGCGTCTATGTTTTTATAGAAAACAAACAAGGGAATCTATTAAGCTGCAAATAGATCTGTAATTAGTTGTCTATTTTTCTGTCACACTGTTTTAAAGCCAGGCCCACTGACATTGTCTAAAATAACCTAACAAAAAAAAGTCAATATTGACTCAGGAAAGGAAAAATAATTTTGTATTGCCTAAAATGACTTCCTGTCTTCCAAAACATTTATAATTAAAATGTCAATCATATAAATTAAATGCATAAACACGTCTATGCTTCATCTTAGAATGTCTATTGAAATGACATGTAACAAGTGATAGAATATGGTTGACGTTTGCCCCCACTGAGACAGCTGTGTGTTGCTGCAGTGAGTGAACTGCGGTCCCCCTCCATGTCTGACTTCCTGGAGGGTGTGGGGAGCTCAGGCTGGCTGAAGCACATCAAAGCGGTCCTAGACACAGGCATCTTCATTGCTAAGGTTGGTCTGTAGGGCTAACCCCCCACTGTCTGGCTCAATAATTGTTAAACTGTGTGTGTGTTTCTATACATATGTTTACAGTACACTCATGCAAATGTGTGTGTCTGCAGGCCATTTCAGAAGAAGGTGTCAGTGTGCTGGTCCACTGCTCTGATGGTTGGGACAGGACTGCTCAGGTTTGCTCTGTGGCCTGTGTCCTGCTGGACCCCTTCTACAGGACTCTGAAAGGACTCATGGTATGGCCTTCTAACCTACTACTAGATCTTTTACATATGCATTTAATCCCAACTGCTGTAACTCCTCCATTAGTTAGTTCAGTTACAAGCCGTTCTGTCTCATGAAACGTCACGGACGCCGTTTAATCTTGCCGTCAGGTCTGAAAAGCTGTCGATAGACATGGAGCTGAGGTTTATGTTTGTAACATTTCTTTCAACCTTTTTTTGCCATTGTTCAAATTTTCGATACTGTAACTGACACGGAAGCACATCGAGCTCGACACCTTGTTTAATTAGCGGGTAATTGGAGTTGAGTGTCTGTGCTGTGCTTAAGTGCCTATTCCTTTGATCATACGGATTTGCTTTGTCTGGCTGGTTCATTGCCAGAAAAGGCCCCTCCTGGATTGAACTGAATGCCATGGATGCCCTACTTTTTGGAATCTCCTAAGACTTAGAGGAAAAGTGCCCCATGCAGGGGGTGAGGAAGTTCACCCTGTCTGTTAACGCAAACTGTGTCCCCTACGTTTCCCTCTCTGTCCCGCTGTACAAATAAAAGATGGAATGCAAGCTATAAGCTTAATAAAAATATGCTCCTCCATGTCCTCGTGATTTTCAAGCATTATTCATGTATATTCGTTGTCCTCAGGTTCTCATCGAGAGAGATTGGGTCTCGTTCGGACACAAGTTCTCCCACAGGTCTTTGGTCCTTGTTTTATATTATACGGTGTACTGTACCTTTACATTTTTAAATATGTCAATATGGTTGATTCCTTTCAAGATTACAGTACCTGACACAGTATGCCTTTCAACATTTTGTGACTAATGTTAACCCCAACCCCCTAAACCTCAACTCAACCCCCGAACCTCAACTCAACCCCCCACACCTCCTCCCCCGCCCCCAGATACAACTACCTGGACGGGGATCCTAAAGAAGTGTCTCCTGTCCTGGACCAGTTACTGGAGTGTGTGTGGCAGCTGATGGAGCAGTTTCCTTGTGCCTTTGAGTTCAACGAAAGGTTCCTAATGGCCATACACAGCAACATCTACAGCTGCCAATATGGCAACTTTATAGGAAACAGCCAGAGGGAGCGCTTAGAGCTGGGGTGAGCTACTAGAACATCCCAGAACATGATTGTTCCTTGTTTTGTCATGGCCCTTGCAGGAGGAGGGTGTTTTGACTAGTACTCTTCTTCACAGTACATGTGTCTATGAGATTTCAATTAACTGAAGCATGTGACAAACCATGTGGCGTTTTTTTGTGTTGACAGGCTTTGTGAGAAGACGCACTCTCTGTGGTTCCACCTGTGGAAGAACAGGAGTGACTACATGAACCCTCTCTACCGGCCTGACCACAGCCAAACTCAGGGGGTTCTGAGGCCAGATACTGCCCCCTACTGTTTCAAGTAAGCATGCACTTGATTGTCTATTCTCCAAGCTTGGTATGTCTTAATATTAGAATGTGTTTCCAGGGGATTTTCATGTGACTGAACATACAGGAGAGAGCTTCAGAGTTTATTATTAGCTAATCCGTGAGATTTATTGTGTGTGTGTGTGTGTGTAGGTTCTGGAAGGCCTTGTACAACCGGTTTGACAGAGGCATGCATCCTCGCCAGTCTGTTCTGGACTACCTGATGGCCATCAGAGAAGAGACCCAGCAGCTGGAGGAACAGCTGGCCTCACATGAGGAGGTAAAACAAAAGTTGTGACCATACATGTGTTTTTGTGTGTGTATACGTAAATACATTGTACTTGTGTGTGGACATACAATATCACTGAGATACCTCGACAGTGATGAAGAGTATGTTTGATGATTATGAGTTGTTGTTCATATTTGAAATGTTTTTGTAAGAAAAAAACGTCACATTTGTTACTAACAGAGAATAGAAGAGCTGGAGAAGCAGCCAGGAAAGAGCCTCCAGATGCAGCCTGACACGCTGGATCAGAGCCACGCAGTCTGGGCTCTTCACCCCCCAGACAGTGGCCTGGCCCTGGCCAACACCCCCCAGGACTACACCGGGGGCTTTCTCTGCAGCAGTCCCTGCCAGCTGAGGGCGCCAGAGAGCGCATTGCTCATCCTGAACAAAACCGACCTCTTGACCAACAGTGACCAGGAGTCAGGCATAGCAGACATCAGCTTCTGCTCTCCACCCAGCGAGGACAGCGTCAAGGACCCTGACTCTGATGAGGCTGCCTACTCTGCTGCCTGAGCAGAATGCATATTAGCGTAGCATTGCTGTTAGCAAAGGGGGGGGGGGGGGGGGACCTGTTGCTTCAGCAACACTCCAATGGGCAATTGTGCAATTACAATTATACACTGTCTTTATAATGCAATGAGCCATTTAAAATAATAACATTTGATCAAATTTTTTTTCTTTACATTTCACTTTGCTAACTTTTTAGCTTTATAAAGGGAAATTATATTATTATATATAGTGTGCAATATGTTGATATTTCTAAATTATATTGTGAACAAAACATATTTGAATGAGACAAAAAGGTCACTGGAAAGCAGGTGCTCTGTACACTCAAACTCAATGCATTTTAAGCCAAATTGGTCTCTGACTTTTCCTCGTGGTAATCTATCCAAGTGTTTCGTTACCAATCCATTTGGTCTGCTGGCCTCATTCTGCACATTGTAAATCACAAGGCTACTGCTGCCAGCCGGCCCCACAATGTGGAGATACTGGCACACTGTCATTGCATGCCGGTTGAGTCTCAATACTAATTTGTTACACTCCTCTCCTAACCTACTGTGTGTTACCAAACTTGAAAATGATTCAATGTGTCATTCTGTCTAGGTCACATTGCCTGTGTCTGAACTGTCTTTCTACCTGTAATCTGTGACCTTGGTAAAAGAAGGAAAGAAAGAGTTTTTGAGATACAGCCAGGACATAAAATGGGAGGGAAAGAACATTGTCTGTGGCCATTGGTGACAGCTGCACATGGACAAATTATCATGATATGGAGTAATAAAGCATATTTAAACAGCACATATTTCACTTAGATCAAAAGCAAGGAAGTGTTCCTATGTTACTTAAAAATTATATATGTGTTCTTGTTGCATGTAAATGTAGGATGCAGTGTTTACAATCTAATACGAAGGGTGATTTTTATGGACCAGTACTGTAAACTATAACGAAATGAAGTTGCTTTAAATTGCCAAAAATAATTCTGCTCTGGAACAATAAACTTGACGACACGGAATGTCGCACAATTATTTTCTCCCGTACATAACCCCATGGAAGTAGGCCTACTATAAAATCTTTCTTTAGTAATGGATTCCCTTTTGTTTTTTTCATCAATAATTTTCAAGAATGCACGGTCAGGAATGGTTTTCAAACAAGTCTGTTAGCCCACATAACCAGTCCTTGGAATCCACGCCTACTTCCTCAACGTAATTACTTTACGTGATGACGTTTTATGGAAGCTTAGAAATGACAGCTGTGTTGATGTCGGTATTTGGATTATACAACTATTTAAAAGTTAGTTTTAGGGCCCCAACCTTTCACTAAAAGAATAATTTTGTAGATTTGAAAAAATACATTATTAAACTGTAACCGCCTTGTTTGGCTAACGGTAAGTCAAGGTTTAAATTAGAAGCCATAGCAAGCATGCTGGGAGACGAATTTCTTTAGCAAGCTGCATGCTAACTGCACAGGCAGGTGTGCCCAGTGTAAACAGAGGTTCATGAAATTTCTATAAGCAAATTGAAAACATGCTTTTTATTATTATCAACTCAAATATATTATCTAGACGACAACCTCCCTGAAAATGACATTCTTCCTTTTAAGGGGGTGGGACGGTCTGGGACCTCTTCCCTAGCTTGCTAAGCAGAGGTACATGCAGTGCATGGTGCCTGCATTGTGTTAGCCAGACAGCTAGCTGCCCAAGACTGTGTCATGCAAGCAGTTAGCTTGTTAGCTGTTGCTTACAGTCAGTAGCAAGCTCATACACTGCCCAGGAGCTAATGATGTATTCATGGACATCATTGTCATCATTGGATTTGGATTGCAGTTTACACATGCAGGTTGCTGTTAGAGGACTGTAGGTCTGCAGGGGGGAAGTCTGTAGGCAGTTCTGTAGTCTGGCCTTGATGTGTACTGCAGCTATCAGCCATTCAGTCATATGGGAAAGTGTTGGCCACTAACTACTTTTCCTCAATGATCTGACAATTTGTCCTAATTGTTTAACTCATAACTATCCAGGTATCTGAGGTATCATTCTTTTAGGAGAGCTTTTTGTGTGTGTGTGTGTGTGTTGTTTGATGCCTTGTATGTAGAGGTGGCACTATGCCCGCCGCTACTCTGGATCATAGCCAGAGAATCTGTGAGGTGTGGGCCAACAACCTGGATGAGGAGCTGAAGAGGATCCGGCAGGTCATACGCAAGTACAACTACATTGCCATGGTGAGTAGCCACAGCTGAAGGAAGCACATGAAGAGATATACATAATGTCTGATTAGGTTGTACCTTTGGCACTGTAGTAGATGCTGTGGCAAGTGGATTATACTTTTCTATCTGCGTTGTGTTTTGTTCTGTTTACAGGACACAGAGTTTCCAGGTGTGGTTGCAAGGCCAATCGGAGAGTTCCGAAGCAATGCTGACTACCAGTACCAGTTACTGCGCTGTAATGTGGACTTGCTGAAGATCATCCAGCTTGGCCTTACCTTTATGAATGAACAGGGTGAATACCCACCGGGAACCTCAACGTGGCAGTTCAATTTTAAGTTTAACCTCACGTAAGCAGAACTCCCCTTTCATGATGTCTGACGAATGCCTCAGTATTGTCTAGTTTTGCATCGAGAGCTGTCTTTCCATTGTACAGTCATGAATAGAATCTTATTTCAGGACTTATGGTCACTGAAATTGTACAGGACTGGTGTAATTCTGAACTTTTACATGAGATAAAATAAATGTGTATTATTAAATTTTTCTTGCAGGCACTAAGACAAAGGGAATAGCTTTTAAGAATCAAACATTTTTAACATGTACTTTTATGTAATTATTTGTAGTTTCTTATGGCATTTCTGTATTAAAGTTATAATTGAAAAGGTGTGTTTATTTTGATGTAGTATGTCTGCTATCAGGATGTGGTACCTGAGAACTGGTAACAAAGAGGGTGTTTATGGTTCATATAAATTCACACTGGGGTCCTCTAAAGTGAAGTAAACATTGTAGTTTGTCAGCAGCACAGGTCTATGTAGGCAGCTACTGTGACTGTACATGTCACTTGCTTTTTGTCTTGCGCTGTTAATGACATTTCCTCTGTTTACTTTGTTGCTTAATCTCTTTGCTGTCAAGCAATACAGCGTGTACTGTCTTGTATTTTCTAATCTGTTGTTTGTCTTGGTGCTGCACTTGAGGACCATTGGAGTAACATTGGCTTTGTGAGAATATTTTGTCGTTTTCATATGCTATCTAATCATGTTGGTGACATACAGCTAAATACATGATCACTAATGTAGGAGAGTGTGTTCACATCAAGCCACATCCGCAGTCCTGCATCATTTGATGTGAAAGCACAGAGAGGAGCTTCCAGACCGCACTCACTGATAGCAGCACAATCTCATTATATCCTCCACTACGTCCTGTTTTCATATATCGTCCAGCTATGCCATTTGTGTATCCCTTCGTAGCAAGCCTAAAGCTAACCAACACAGTGTGCCTGCTGCCCTAGAATAATGACTGTAGGGATATGATGTGATATTCTGCGTCTGTCTGTTGGTCTCCTGGCAGAGAGGACATGTATGCCCAGGACTCCATCGAGCTCTTAACCACATCAGGGATTCAGTTTAAGAAGCATGAGGATGAGGGCATCGAGACGCTGTACTTCGCCGAGCTGCTAATGACCTCTGGCGTGGTTCTGTGCGAGGGGGTCAAGTGGCTCTCTTTCCACAGGTAAGCTTTCACTGAAATAAACAGTAGACAGAGCCAATGTAGGTCGGGGTCTTTAGTTTCATCAAAATTCGCAGTAAAGATAAGCGTGTCAGAATTTTACGTTGTCATAGCTTCCACTGAAGCATTGTTTTCAAAAGTCAGGAGCTTGATATTTTGCTTCAAACTAATTTTAGACTGTTCTCTTGACAGTGGCTATGACTTTGGCTATCTTATCAAAATCCTGTCCAACTCGAACCTGCCTGAAGAGGAGGTGGATTTCTTTGAGATCCTTCGTTTGTTCTTTCCCATCATATATGATGTCAAGTACCTCATGAAGAGTTGCAAAAACCTAAAGGTGCCATAAATACACTCCTTGTTTTGAAAAAGTAAATCTCAGCCTCCTACGAAAGCAGACTGTACCAAGAATAATGTTCTCGTTTGCATGTTGTCAGATGAGACCTTATTGACTAACAGGTTTTCTTGTACGAGTGGGAGTGATTGACAGGTGAGGGTTTGATTGACAGGGAGGCCTGCAGGAGGTGGCAGAGCAGCTGGAGCTAGAGAGGATCGGCCCCCAGCACCAGGCCGGCTCCGACTCTCTCCTCACTGGGATGGCCTTCTTCAAGATGAGAGAGGTAGGTTTCCAGGCTCTACGGAAAAAAGTGTGTGTGTGTGTGTGGGGTGGGTGGGTGGTTTCTATGCTGTTTACGTGTACATGCTGTGTATGGCGAAGACATCCACGAGGATAGAAAAGGAAAGGACAGATGTTTTCAAACTGTTTTACTGGATTCCTGCCCCTCCTAAATACCTCCATTTGTTTCCTCCCAGATGTTCTTTGAGGATCATATTGATGATGCAAAGTACTGTGGCCACTTGTACGGGCTGAGCTCTGGCTCTGCCTACGTCCAGAACGGAACGGGCAATGCCTACGAGGAGGAGGCCAACAAGCAGCAGTCATGACATCACTGTGATCACACCCTCGCCGCCGCTGAATGACGTCCTCAGTCAGTGCGGCATTGATGTCACTTTACGATCATGGAAGAACAAAAGTATACACATCGTTTAAAGTACTCTTTTTCATAAGCTTTATTCACTTTAGATGGTTGGTGAACGTGGTTATTCGGAAAACAAAATCCCAGCTGTCCAGACATACCGTAGGTGTGTGTGTGAGTGGAGTCTTTTTTCCTTTTTTTCCTCTTGATGGAAGCAGCTTAACTGGTTG
The DNA here is from genome assembly GCF_963692335.1 of Osmerus eperlanus. NCBI lineage: Eukaryota > Metazoa > Chordata > Actinopteri > Osmeriformes > Osmeridae > Osmerus > Osmerus eperlanus. The sequence goes on along the minus strand of NC_085030.1, from coordinate 9,697,955 downwards.
GTTCATTTAGATTTCACATGAAGCGCTTGGTGGAAAAATAATGGGATTTTAGTTTTTCAAAAATGTTCAGTAGGAATTTTGCACTTTAAAAGCTCTAACCAGATACCTGATTTTATACAGAAAGCTGAAAGTATTTCTGGTATACTCTTTGTTGCCTTCTCTCTAAGTTCACATTTATTCACTTAACATACCCTATATCCTTACTATGAAAACTACTTTTTTATTTATCTATGTTTTTTTCACCAAGCTCAGGCTTAATAATAGCTACATTTTTTATGTTGTTTTAAAACTTTAATTTATTGTGATGTTTGTTCTTGTGTGACATTGAATAGTTGACCCATTCAACACTAATATACCGGTCAGCTACATGGAGAAATGTTATTCCCTGATAATAGGATAATGGTTTGTTGCCTTTGGAGAGGAGAGCTCTTTTTGACACAGGTAATCACAGGTACTTCATTGGCCCCGCTGGACTTGCACTAATTTTACCCAGAGTAGTTGGGTGAGCACCAATTTTACCAGAACTAAATTAAAAACTAAAGAGCTTACCTGCCTTACAAAACATGATGACGAGGCTACCATGTACTTCTGTATTGAGACTATATTTTTCATTTTCATTTTTAAAGTGACTCGACTGTTTTGTAGAGTTTTAGTACTGTATGAAGAAAAAAAGTTCTGAATCTTTTACACATTCAAATACCATTGCTTCTTAACATACATCTTAACCAACATAAGAACTTTATTCCTAATTTCAGTGGGATTCATATTACATGTACTGCTGGTTTTTTGAATGAAGCACATTTTTGTGCTGTCTGTCGTTTGTTTAGTTTTTTTGTATTGTATTGCTTTACAATTCATTCATGCTGCCTAATACAGCCGCATGTACAAAATATGTTTGAATAAATGCAGTGTTGTAGACAAGTATCTTGATCTTCTGTAGAAATGTGTGTTTAAGTGTGTGTACACAACTTATTAACCTCTGAGTGTCAGGATCTTTAAACAAAAATTATTGTCTTTGATAATCACTCACCCCCACCTCCCACCCCATTACATCATACATATCTTGTAAATGGTTCATATTAGAAAATAAGATAATATGCAATATAAAAGGTTGGTTGTTTTCAGAGCTTTTGTAAATAAAGGCTTCATACTTTTCTAACTGGAAAAACACAGGTGGTTGGATTTGTCTGTTTTCGACAAAACACAAACAGACCAAAGACAGAACAGACATACAAAAGAAACATCACACAATTTGGGATATTTTATTTCTCTTCTGATAAGGCATCACAACTGTACAGAACATAGCCACACATATACAGGTGTTGGTCTCTGACAGATACACAGAGGGAATGTTACAAAAATAGAGATTCAACATGATTACAGAACTCAAGCATCTCAGAATACACATACAGTATATCCAAGTCATTACTGGGAGGAAAATGGTCCAAATTGTATCTATTAATAGCCATGAAGTACAGTCAAATTATCCCTCAGCTACAGAGCAGATAGAATGCAAATGATAACAACCAGAAGTTATTTTTTCCAGCGTTTCAACATGAGCTTGACAAAAAGCCTCCAAACATATCTGGTCTACACAGGCAGACACCAAGCCTGTGACCTTAGTGGACATGTCAGCTGTCTGAAGAAAAGCTATCAGGGTTCTTTGGCTGGCAGTTTGACAGATACTGTGCAGCACTTGAGGAACAGTTGACATGGCGACGAGCAAAGTGTCGCATCAGAAAAATTATCACGTGTACAGTACAACAGGAATCTATGGAGTCTATTAGAGGCCACAGAATAGCCTCACTCATGCTGCAACACAGGAATCCTCCTGAGGTACAAAGCCCTTTATTGAAACAGAGAGAGAATAGCTATGCAACTTTAAATGTACCATACATTTTAATATTGACCACTAAAACTGAATCAATGATGCTACACCAACTTCCTCCTTATACATGGAGAACATCCTGAGTAGGAAGCATGCATCAGTATGTTTAATGTTGTTTTTAGAAAGACAGATCATACATGTCCTGTTCTGTAACATCTTTCTCAATATTTCGTCTTGAACGTAATGCATTCACTTTCTCTTCAAATTTTTTGTTTGTTTGGAAAACTCAAACATTAGATTCAAATACTGTAGAATACTTTTTAAATTGAAAACATAACAACATTGGTCATAACAAATCGTATACTGTAGTTTGGAAGCTTGAGATAAACATAATTTAGCTGATCTCTGTATGATACTGTATACAGACACACAAATAAAAAGCAGCTTTTAACCACTATGCAAAGTGCAAATAAATGCTATCTTTACATTACTGCACTGTGCTTCTCCAAATATAAACCTTAAAAAATCTGATTGTTGGAATGCAACTAGTCACTCTACCTGTCGTGCTAATTACGTAATGTCATGCTCCATATTGTAGTCAACCTACATTTAACAGGCTGAACCATGTTAAAGTAAATGTTTATGTTCTTCTCAGTATTTGTTTTTACAAAATCACAACTACACTTCCTTAGTAAGATGGGTTTGTCGGCAATAGTGGGAAGAGCCAAAATAGCATCACACAAAGCCCTTTCCAAAGCAGCAACCAACCAGAGCAGTGTGTCAGGAGGTCACATCAGTTAGCAGATCTCATATTATCACACCTGTACTTCCTATAGGCACTCAGATCACTGGGGCCAGCAAAGAGGTTGGTCATCACGTCACAGGTCTGTTTAATGAAATATATATATTTTCATATATCCTATATATCAGGATGATACAATTATGAATGAAGTATTTTGTGTCACTATGTAAACTTTATAATATGAATTTAATAATTCTCACCTTGCAGGGTAAATTCTGTCATTCCTCACAGTGGCTATGTTTCATTTTCAATAGTCATGCCTGGATTGCTCGTGCCTGACAAAAAAAAAACATTACAACTAAATATTACTTTTATATCGCCTGACTTGTCTTGAAATTAAAATTCTTCACATTATTCTACCAGGAGAGAGCAAATAAGATCGACTGGAAACCCAATCAAGCAGATGACCCCCGTTCACCCTTTCTCTCTTTGTCTTCTGCATGGTCACTCTCTGTCCAGGAGGTGGCGCCACTGAGCAGCCTGCTCTGGGATTCCCTCAGGGGTTTGGCTGGAAACTGGTGGACCTCTCCAGCACTGCAGAATATAGAACAATAGGCATGATCCCATGATCACCAGCAACAATTTGTTTTGAATTCAACTGGATCCACCAGGAAAAACAACCAATGCTTAAAATTCAACAACAGACTCTAACCCTACAAATACTATCCATAGGATAAGAGATTCCAGGTATATTTACTGTATCTGAAGTGTATCAGCATGTTAAGACTGAGTCATGGCCAGTGTTGTTTATGGTCCAGTGGCCTTTCTCAACCCTGACCCCTGAGGGTGTGCCTGGTCATGCTCACCCCTTACTGTGGGGGAGATGTGCTAGGTCATGCTCACCCCTTACTGTGGGGGAGATGCACTCCAGGTGTGGTGGGCTGCTCAGGATCCTGGTTCACAAGGCAAGTGGGGAAGGAGCAGCCATCTCCAAGACTGCACAGCAACACACCAAAGCACAAGAGGAAGAGAATCTTTACACACAGCTTCAAAACAGCGCTAGCTTTTTCATGGACCTTCCAGGTTCAATTATATACCTTCCAGCTAAAATAATGCTAAAACAATGTGTCAATGAAAAGAAGCCATGTGTCGGTCCTTGTCAGGGCCAGTGAGAGAGGAGAGAGTGTGAGGTCTCACCTGGAAAAAATGGGAAGTGGCCAGTATCTCAGCTCATCACCAAACACTTGGCGAAAGTTCTTACTGAGGCCGAGGCTAAAGCCGTTCTTGTCTGTCCCGTGACGAAACGCAGGGGCCCTAAATGCCTCTGAGAGAGAAGAATCACCTGATTTTTGTTTCATATTTTTCATTATGAATCTATTCAGGATTGATTGAATTGATTCAAACTACATTTTCAGATTGAGTATGTTCGGCCATACGTACTCCCTTGCCCGACTGTATTCCCATAGTCATCAATAAAACTGGTTTACATTAATGATGTATGAAATATAAAATGTTGCTAAGCTCTATTTGCAACCCATCATTTATTATTCATGTTAAATATGAAGTCATTAATCCATTAAACAATTCTGGTTTAACAATATTTTAGAGAGGCTTTGTGAAAGAACTGCAATGCACCATTGGCCAGTGTTTATTTTTTATTTTTGCGGAGGACACTTGGAAGACTGAGATTATGAAATATTTGTTTTCTATGATCCAAGCTGTTATGTTTAATTGAAGGCAAACAAAACTATATAAGGAACACATTTCCTCAAAAAGTCTACCCAACTGAAATTCCCTGGGTAGAGAAAAAATCCCAGACATTTGAATTTCTGTGATAATAACTGAAAAAAAGACCTTGGGCCGGTACGGTTCTTTGAAGACACTATCAAGACTGTGCTACCAGGTGTGACTTCTCTTCCAAAAGGCCTTTGCAGCAAAGCTACTGTAACAGTGTCTGTTACTAAACCTCTTACTCCTTTGAGCTCTGTGTCTTGGCATCACAACACTGGCTGTACTAATCCACTCAGTTCAATCTGAGACAAAGTGCAGCACTGTGCACACATAATAAGATATGTCTCTGTCTGAGAGTAGACCTGACAGAAGGCCTTATCTGCCCACATCAGAGCACGGGTGAGGGAGTACGTCTCTCCTCTTATTGGGTAGTGGAAAGATGGAGAAAAAAAAGATCATTTCCTTTCCCAGGCCAGAGACCGCATGCTGGGTAAACACATAGAATATGCTGTGTGTTTGCCGTCTGTTTAATGAGAAACTGTGCCGGACACAGACACACACGCCTTACCCAGGGTGGACCTGTTCTTGCAGACCAGCCAGCAGTGGTAGGCAAACAGAGAGGCCAGGCTGACAGAGAACATGGAGGCAGCAAAGAACAGAAACATGATGTGGAACTTGGCTTGTGTGTCTGGAAGACCGTTCTGAAGGAACAACCCCAAAAAGAGACACACACACAGTAAAAACATTAGGAAAAGGAGAAACATTTTACTATGACATAGCTACTCCTGCTGGGGGGATACGCATGTCCTTAAACTACTGCTTCAACTACTCTATGTAACTACATAATAGACTAGACTAGAGGAGCTCAGCCAGTGAAAGTTGACAGGGTTGTGCTTCTAAATAGCCTACTGCTTCAGAATGTATAAATGGTTCATACCAGATATTCTTTCAGACGATCATGTGTATTACCTTCAGCCTTGCAAAGATATCACATTTACAGAACATTACGTGATGCACTCACTATTGAAAATTATCTAAACAATATGCTGCCATATTTGTGGTAATGTACACATTCCCTCTAAAACTAAAATTGAATCAGAGAAATGTAACCAGGCAACATTAGAACTGTATTCAACTCACCGTCCAAAACTTAATGAAGTATTGCAGATCTGTCGCTGTGATGAACAGACAGTAGAGTAAGGAGTAGGCCAGGAACAGCATGAAGAACTTATAGTTGGAGAAACCAACACAGTTGTTCACCCTGCAAGACACACCGGAGACATAAAAACACAAAAACAACGGCAAGACAATCTTTGTCAAACTAGAAATGATGAAAGGCAGGCTACTTGCCATGGACAATGGTGATCCATCTTCAGGATGCATCTGCAATACAGGGTTTGGATAGAGCATGAGCAGCATTACCTATCATACAGTCCAGTAGTCAACATGAATTATCACAGGGCCTGGGCTGAGACATACTTATCACAGACAGAACAGTGGTGACATCGGTCAGGCTTGACCAGCTGGCAGCGGTCACAGAAACGAATAGCTAAGAGAGAGAGAGAGAGAGAGAGAGAGAGAGAGAGAGAGAGAGAGAGAGAGAGTGAGAGTGAGAGTGAGAGTGAGAGTGAGAGTGAGAGAGAGAGAGAGAGAGAGAGAGAGAGAGAGAGAGAGAGAGAGAGAGAGAGAGAGAGAGAGAGAGAGAGAGAGAGAGAGAGAGAGTGATCCAAAGACATGTTCTATCATGTCACAAATTCTGTTTTTCTCCATCCCAATCCTTCAGTACCCTGCACAGATAATATTCAGGTATTGAAATAGAGATTAGAACAGCAGATAAAGAATGAGCTGAGCAGTTATCTGAGGCTGGGAGACAGAAAATGAACAAGAGAGGGAGACAGAGGCAGGGGGAGAGAGAGAGAGAGAGAGAGAGAGAGAGAGAGAGAGAGAGAGAGAGAGAGAGAGAGAGAGAGAGAGAGAGAGAGAGAGAGAGAGAGAGAGAGAGAGAGAGAGAGAGAGAGAGAGAGGAGAAACAAAGGATCTAGACTGGACTTGACATTCGAGTGATTAATGGCTTGACTCATAATCTGTGTCACCAACAACCTATTCGGTCAAGAGACCGAATAGATTACTACCTCTAGAGGTTATAGCGGAGCAATATACACATCATAAACTGTCCTACTCTTAGATTTACTGACACAGCCCCTCCTTCGTGGAAATGAAACTGCCCTAAAACTCAACTGAGGATGACCAAATGCTCCATCCTGTGACCGTGGGCAGGTGTGGCTACTGGCTAGAGTACCTCCAGACATGGTGCGTGTGTATATAGGCAGATCTTTGGCCACCCTCCTCAGGATCTCCTGCTGAGACTCCCCACGGTCCTCACGATCCAGGAGCTCTTTGTCTGAGTAGGACAGGTGGAACTGTGGAGGGAGGAGGAGAGTATTAATCACCCTCACGCATGGACAATACAGTAGGGCCTGCGTATAGCATCGGGTGTTACGGTAACTACCAACAACGCCTTGGATTTGGGCAAATGCTTCGGACTTGTCATGGACTTTATCAAAGCAAGGCCTCTCACCAGTGCTGGTGCAAATTCCAAAAGAAGGGCTGTTTGTGTGTCACAAGGCAGTAGCAGCCCGTGGAACCAAGTCATGTGCAAATGCATCGGCTCTCCGTTTGGCTCTCTGTCCTCTCTGAATCCCTCCACATCAGTGCCACGGGTCGATTGCTCAGAGAGTCAGCAGAGCTACTATATTACTTTAAGGCGCTCAGGCGTTTTATGATGGAATGCTGATGGCCAGTAACGCTGACAATAACAAACAGCACGGTGCATGCAAGATATATCACTTCATCACAACATCAACACAGCCGAGGGGCGTTGTGTCATTTCATCACGTCGTGAAAAACATGGATGTTAGGATCCCTGAATGTTAAGTTACACCCCCCCTCCCATCCCGTCTCCTCCCACACACACACACTATCCCACACACACACACCGTCCGTTTCCCCCTCAGTAGCCTAAATGAAAGCACCGACTGAGAAAGCTGGCATTTGGAGTGTGTCATCTAAGATGTATGGATCCAACAAAAGGGAGCTGAACTGCAGCGGTCAGGAGAGGAGCCATTAGAGAGTGCTCCTTCAGGCGCCCACAATGGGAAGTCATATCACACTGAGGGGATGCATGCATGTCACATGGGGAGACCACAGCCTGCACCTGCCTTCCTCACAGCACCTCCTCTTCCTCACTGGTGTGTTGTCAAGGGTGTGTGGGCGTGATACGACACTCACTCACCTCCTTCAGGGGATTCAGAGGCTTGGTGAAGATGGTCTGCCAGTAGGCCCACACAAACATGATAAAGACCACATGATACGCCAGCAGGTACACAACTGAAAACAAAGAGACAGATTATGCAGATTGCTTAGCAACCAAAAAGAAAACCTGGTAAATTAATTTAGTTTGAGAGTAAACCTGATAACCCTGTTTCAGAACAACTTTCAGTTATGGTAAACAAACTGTATTTTTCTAAAGAAACCATAAAGTCTAGATTTGAGATCTGGAATAAAATGGCCTGGCCGGGCCTGCTTTGGTCAGGTGATAGCCTAAGATCTAGCTCAGGCATCTCAAGTTTCAAGTTTATTGCCATTGTACAGATACAGGTACATAGGAAATATTTGGTCCTCCTCCTCTTCACAATCCCTAGCAGCCTATCTCAACCTATAATAAATCATCTAAACCCAATAATAATTGAGTCCTAACCTATATGACATATTATTTTGAACAAAAATAGGCCTATGCTAAATATGTAAATACAAATTCGATCAATTTATGAATACAGAATAATACACCTAACAAAAAAGAATGACACAAAATGTATGTGTAAGTAAAGTGATAAACTAAAGAGAAACTCATATTTTCACTCTGTCAGGGAGCAGTGATCTATGGTCTACCAAACAGGCCTTTAACAGTCCGACTTCCTCACCTCACAACCAAAGTAACCACCTGAGACCCACGCCTGACTAATGACCACTATGACTTCCTACTCAGGGCAGTTCATCATCTGGGTCCAGGTTTCTGTTCTGGAACTGACACACAGGCAATCCAGCAAAGCTTTGGAAAAGCATGAAGCAACGATAACACTTACTCTTCTCTCCAATGTTTTCAATGGATTCTGAAAAGACAAGAGGAAAATGTGCAGTCAGGTGCTTTTACTTTTACATTGCAAATCAAACTCCTTCATACTTCATAATCAAGGCAGCATCATTATCCATTCTTGTCAGAAATTACAACCATTGCTTTTAGATGGACAGGCTTTGTTGTTCATGAATACAACAGTGCTGAAAACCAAAACGACATCCTGCACAGTGTGTGTGTGAGTGCTGACTGGTGGCTCCTCCACAGCTGGGACTGGATAAAGTTGCTGACCACAGGCCCGGATCAGTACCCTGATAACCACAACAAGAATCCTAACACTCAGTCTAACACACGTAGGGGGACAGGTGTAGCTCAATGGTAGAGCATCTAACTGAAGATCAGAAAGTTGCAGGTTCAAATCCCCTGTTTGTTGTCTCCCACTTTGGTTAAAAGCACCTGCTAAACGAATATGTGACATGATAAGAACCCTAACATCTGGCTTCAACCAATTAGCACATTCTAAACCAACCCTCACAGATGCTCCAAAAACGTCAACACTTTCAACATAAACCCTCAACATGTGCGCTTGATAGCATGTAGTGCAAAGGATTTGCTGTGTCCCTCATGAAACAGCATCCTGTACAAATGGTTGAACCACTAAATATATAAATATCACCCAAAACTGCTAATGTTTTATACCTAACCAGATGTCATATCAGTTCCCTGATACTTATCTATGCTAGTTATTATTGACCGTTGTAACTGCCTGCTGGCTTCACACACACACACACACACACACACACACACTCTGCAGGCACTGGGGTAAAGTGAGCCAAGGAGCTGATACAAGACACGCAGCCAAAAAGAGCTGTGTGCCACAGTCCTGTGCTATTCAAGCAGAGTCCAGGACTGGGACACAGGGAGAAGTATCTCTCCTCCATCTTTTATCACCATCTGTTCTATAACATTAGCTTCATAAGGAACACTGTAGTATAGCGTTTCAATCATACTGTATAAAGAGGCATTAAAAAAAAAACTTGGTTAGTGGGGGAATGTATGTGCGCTGTTCACACTTGCTGTGCCAACCGGACTTGGCACAGAGTATAAACTGGCACACAAAGCAAATACAGAAATACATCCAACATATTCCAAATGCATGGCACAACAGGTGAATGGTTACGCACTTGAATTTGCTTTTTTTTTCAACAGCGAACATTTTGAAAGAGAAATGCACATGAACAATTCTGAAAGAGCAAGAGCCTTTCTCAGAGAAGGTGTTACAGTAAATTAAGTGTTTTTCAAAGTGGGTCAAGCACAGATTGCTCCGGTTGAATTAAGTGACTCAGACAATGGGATTACCCCGGTCCAGTAAACCAGAGGAGGGGGGGGGGGGATCAGCTGACGAATATACTGCCACACTTATCTCTGTGCTTCATCAGACCACATGCTGGGCCTAGGGCAGCCAGAGCTGTTCTCTCACTCTGGGTTCACCATCATAGATACATCTGAATACCCTTGCTTTGATTCTCAGACAACAGTACTTCCTGTAACTTGCTGAGTCTCAAACGGAATGACATTCCGTTCTATATGTCAGGGATGCAATCCAAGGCACTGAAAATGGCAGTTAAATAACAGTTCAGCAAGTTCTCTGACAGTGTTTATATCAGCAAACAGGAAGCAGGGTGTGTTTGGCACCTGACTGAGGTGTAACTTTAGAGGCAGGGTCATCGTGTGTCCAACTGAGGATCAGAACCAGGTCAGGCAAACTCCAAGCCATCAGCGCTGGACTCTCCACTAAGCTGTAGTAGAACAGTAAGCAGATTCCAACCAAGTGCCTCTATTACAAAACTGAAGTGGTCACTATGTGAAGAAACCCTGTTATAGGAAGTTGGCTCCTCATCAACTCACATCTAGATGAACTAAAAGTAGTGGCGTGGAAATTCTTGCCAAGCAAGAAGACGTCCAGCAGCCTATAAGGCATAGAGACATAATGACTGCCACACCCCAGATGAAATGTGTTGCAGAACTATTTGCCTAGGATGCCTTCAGTCACACTCAGGGTTCATTTTCAGTTTTATAGCTTCCCTGTTGTGTGCTGGTCTGACAGCCTGCCAAGCAGAGGACCCAGAGAGAACTGCTGCTGCATTCCTATTGGACACAGAGGAGAGTCTAACCTACAAAACACCATGCTCACTATCCGGCTCGATTCCCAGGTTCAGAAACCTTTGTTGAATGGAACAAACCTATTGCTTTCCTGCAAACTGTCTTTCTAAAACACGTGCTGATCAGTGTAGTAAGATACGAACTAACCTGTCAGATGAATCTTGATTTATTCATCTTTATACTGTAGATTCAGTGTATGACACAGCATTACTGGTTCATATTCAGAGGTAGATGATTCAGCATGCCATCAATCTGCCACAGCAATGCTTGGGAGGTGATTTGTCACATGGAGAAGAATTCCAAAGGAGGGCGCCTGTCAAACTCAACCACAACTTGAATGGTTTACAGCCTTTGAACGTGTTGGGCCATTTATTAACCAATGCCTATTTTATGAACTGTTGTTTTGATCTAATGGCCTATATGATTTATAACTCGATCTTTATCTGAATGTTAATGTAATTGTTAGATAGAACAAGTTGAATGTTTACGCAAAATGTGGAGATTGTCCAATTATAAAAATTCCAAAACTAGGTAGCCTACACTCTCCTACAACACTTTGCACACTGGACAAATATTATTGAAAACATTTTTTTTGAAGTAGCCTATTAGTTAATTATGGTTTAGGTCACTGATACAGTAACATTTTAATGCAGTTATGAATACCAGATGTCAGTTTATCTGAATGTTTCCTCATCCCCGACAGACAACGCGTCTTGATTTTGTCAACTGCAAGCACCTGCAGAGACAAACCAGCAGCTCTGCGTCCAAAATCTGTCTAGACCAAAATGTGTTAGACGCAGCACCAGCGCATGGAAAAAACACATGGAACCAGTCAGAGAAATCGCAGCACAGTTATGTTACTTCCATAGGCAATCCACACCATTCTGAACCAATCTTAGAGTTGCCTTACCTATGCAAAGCTGGATAACATAGGCGTAATAGGACCAAGCCACTATTAGAGTAATAAAAAAAACCGGAATCCAATACAGAACTCTCTGACAGCTCCGCTTGATACTACGCGACCCAGACGGCGCCATATTCTATTCGGGGAACATATGATAGACATTTGAGTTTTTTGCTGGTCTATCCCCGCATCATCGCTCGTAAATCGTGTCCTATTGTAACGCTGCACTTATGCCGCGTCCTCCTCGTTTTGGACCGCGCGGCGCGTACGCTGCTCGCTCCACTGTGCGGTGCAAAAATATGAGCGCCACCCTTTTTATCAAGTTGTTATGGCGTTCGCTTACATTCATCTTCGTAGACAATTGAACAATCATCCAAAAACAAATTTAGATATTGCGACTACTAGTGACAGGGTATATAAAATAAATTACAGATTGTTTCCTCTTAATCCGCGGCAATGTCTTTCTTGTTATTGGTGTATTTGTTACATAACATAATTGGTGATGGTATTAACGTTTCTCGTTTGACATACATACATCTCATGTGTGACAAAAATACATAATTTATTTGTGTGTGTGTTTGTGAGAGAGAGAGAGAGAGATAGGGAGAGAGAAAGAGAGAGAGAGAGAGAGAGAGAGAAAGAGAAAGAGAGAGAGAAAATAAGAAAGAAAGAAAGAAAGAAAAGATTAGAGACAGACAGACAGGCATGCAGTCATATATTATGGCAGAACACAAGAAAAGCCAATGGCAACTATTTAAACCTTATTTATTAACTCAATATAACAGACCCTGTGAGCTATGCAACCCTATGAACACAACTGAATGTTTTATAAGTCTGAGGTTTATGGCTTCTGAAAGGTTTTAAGAGGTAGACTAAAGAAATCAACTTATGACATTCAAATTACTTTCACAAAGGACTTCTATGCAGTCTCACGCAAAGGAAGTATTAGGCTACTGTAAGTCAATAAACCCATGAATTTGATCTGATATGTAACATATGAGATAATGTTGGGAGACTGCAGCATGAGCAATCCAAGTCTGTTCTCACTAAGGAGACCCACTCACGTCAAACATCTGATGTGACCTAGTCTACAGTCTGTAAGAAAACAACACTTAAAACCCTTGATGATGCGTACAGAATTAATATGAATAAGCATTGAGACTTGAATAGGAAGGGGTTCTTTGATTTTTCGAAGACACCCACAATGATAAATAAACTGATGAGATGAATAATCTCAGCATTAAAGTGTCTTCTCCAGTTATCCGTGTGAGTAGTATAAATGTTGTTTCTCCATTATATTAAAGAGACATGTCTTTTGTATCAAAGTGTTAAAATGGTTAGCTGCCACTACGGTAGTTAAAACAAGTATTGCTGATGTAATTGTAAGCTGATCACAATTGTACCATGCTATCTCTGAAACGTTACTTAGTAGTCAAAAGGAACTGCCAACTGAGGTCTTGGGGGAAATGAGGTTGTCTGAAAGCACTGTGGTGCTGCGAGGGAGAGATGCTGTCCCTGGCATCAACTGATTGGATCAGAGAGCCTGCAAACAGGCTGGGAGAAACTATGTTAGAAATGTGCCCACTGTAGAGACAGATTAACAGGCTTAGAGCCAGAGAGAACCACACGCTGCAATACACATGCTGTTGCTGGACCCTGTCACAAACAACTCAGATTTGGTGTGAAATAAGACTTCCAGTGTTACATGCAAAAACAAATGTATAATGGATACATATACAGATGAATGAATAAATATATAAATAACACATTGAGAATTCACTTATGGTGACTTATTTTCTTGATGAGAACAGGGCTGTTTAAAGGGACAGTTCAATAATCTAGTCGAAAAACATACCTAAATACAATCAGTGCAATTCATAATTTCTAAGATTGTCTTTAACCATTACTACTATGTAGCATTGATTGTTTCTTTCATAACAGTCTAAAAGCTAACAAGAATGTCTATTTAGGTACAGAAGAACTGCACCCATATCAGCTTTAACTCAAGAAAGTAGCAACAAATCCTTGCACACATTCCTTGCTTGAGGTTGAACAAAAAACCCAGTTGAGTTGAATTTCCCCTGAGGTTAGAGATTGTACCTCGGGGTTGGGGAGTGAAGGGGTTGTGCGTCTTCACCTGGTGACATCATCAATAGAAGTATTTATCAGGAAGTACAATGGTAGACATACAGTAGCATGACACAGCCACAGCCTAACCCTAACATGCACAACTACAGTAAGACCCACAAAGGAAACTAAACTGCTGAGCATAACATCAGGTCCCCTCGACAACACACACATAAAGCAGCACTGTATATTTATTTATTTAGACCAGAAGGGAATCTATGTCGTTTTTTGAAGATTGAAACAACAGTTTTAAAAACACAATGTTCTTTTTAAGCAAAAAGAAAAGAAAAAGGAAACAATGTTCTGTTCATGATCTTTCAACATTGTGCGATAAGTATGTATGTAGATTCTATGACAAACATACCCGAGCTTGTGTTTCATCAAGAAAGACTATTGGGCCCTTGTTTGACGGTGCACTTCCTTTGAAACATTCATCAGGGCTTACACTACACTGCTTTCTGCTCCTGCATGCTGAGTTAAGCTGGTGTCTGGTAGCAGTTGATCGGGTGTTAATATTACAGTGTAACTCTACCCTGCTGGTGAGGAGAGTGTGGGCCTCAAGAAACATCTTAATTATCTTGATGCTGCTGCAGAGCAAAACCAGTTCAAACAGAGAAGAGCTTTTTTTATATATAATTACGGCATCTATGCACGGCATCCACTGTATGTACTTTACCTATTTCCCAGAGAGCTGCTTCTTCAGGCAGGACTTGAACGACGTGAACTTCTCGTCCACTTTAAATCCCTGCCAATTTGTGTGTGTGTCATGGAGAGATTTGAATGAGAGACAGAAAGTGATAGAGGCATTATCCACAAGATGGCAGCAAAACGTACAATATCAACTCCTTCCTCAAATGGGAACAGCAAAGCAATTGAGTTAGACAAATCAAGACAACAGTCACAACTTAAGCACAGTAAAGGTATCCATGTAAGCACTGTAAAACAACATGAAAACAACATTTGTATACATTTATAACAACCAAGCACTGTCAAACACACAAGTGTGACCAAAAATATCATAACTCATAGGCAGAAAGATGACCCAAGTATCATATTTATAGAATCTGGGCGTATTTTAATGTCACTGTTGTCATTTTATCAATTTCACATGGTTCCTTCATGAGTCAGTGTCCTTCTCCGGACAGCTCCACTCACCCCCCCCCCCCCCCCCCCCCCCCCACCACAGATAGTTGCCTTGGGAGATTACACATTAAGAATGTAGGTGACAGATAGACAGATAACACTGGGGCTTTCTGCTCAAAACAGAGGGTGCTACTGTGGAGGCCTCACACACAGGGCTTCTGGGTTGTTGAGTTGACTCAACCACCTCAGTACCAGAGGTCTTCAGACTCCAAGGACAGGTAGGGGGCCAGGGGGAGGCCAGGGGGAGGCCAGGGGGAGGCCAGGGGGAGGCCAGGGGGAGGCCAGGGGGGAGGCCAGGGGGAGGCCAGGGGGAGGCCAGGGGGAGGCCAGGGGGAGGCCAGGGGGGAGGCCAGGGGAGGCCAGGGGGAGGCCAGGGGGGAGGCCAGGGGGAGGCCAGGGGGGAGGCCAGGAGGAGGCCAGGGGGAGGCCAGGGGGAGGCCAGGGGGATGCCAGGGGGAGGCCAGGGGGAGGCCAGGGGTGAGGCCAGGGGGGAGGCCAGGGGGAGGCCAGGGGGAGGCCAGGGGGGAGGCCAGGGGGAGGCCAGGGGGAGGCCAGGGGGAGGCCAGGGGGGAGGCCAGGGGGAGGCCAGGGGGAGGCCAGGGGGGAGGCCAGGGGGAGGCCAGGGGGAGGCCAGGGAGGTGAGTAGGTAGGCTGGGTAAGTGGGCTGCATGGTGGTGAAATGTGGTGGACTGGGGAGCTGGTTTGGAGTGGTGGTAAGGGGCTTAAGTGTAGGGGCAGGGGGCACTCGAATCAACTCAGTATAGAGTTGATTATAGTGTACTGGGTTAGTGGGGGACTGGGGTGCCACCTTTGGTGCCATACAATTAGAGATGAATGGCACTGACACAACCCTGATGAAGGAAGCTCACGTACCCTCTCGCTGCGGTGCAGACGGTCCTTCATGACACCGATGAACTCCTTGTAGCTCAGCTTGTCGTCGTGGTCCTCATCAAAGATCTTGAAGACTGTGTTGACCAGATGGCGAGTCAGCTTGAGGCCAGTGGCTACGTAGACCGCACGCGTAAACTCATCTGAGTAGCCCCACGACAACAAATCAATAAGATGTGATTGATTAGAGTTCATTATTGATGTCAAATGACTGAATATGTGCTACAAAAGGAGGGAGTGAAAGTGTGATGTTAAGTTGTGAACTTAGCGCCGACCTTGGCCAATAGAGCGATTCGCAAAGTTGTACATCTGCATGGCGATGGCAAAATCCTCAAGGTTGTTGAGGAACTGGAAGAAGCATCGGAACTCCTCAAATGTGATGCCCTGCAGCAGGAAACAATGTGACGGTTAAAGTTTCTGTTTCAAATCATAAACTGGATCAAAACAGGACAAAAATAACAAATGCTAATGCTAGATGCTAGTGACACAGTCATTATTAGCAAGCTAAAGGGATATCTGTGTTGTATCTGTGAAATAAAAAAGGTGCTAAAAGAGTGTGAGAAGTCCTAGAGGAATGACACATAAAACGACTAGATGTCCCAACACCGACACAGAAGGGGAGGGGTGGTGGGGGGGGGGGGTGTAGGGGGATGACAGATAATGCTGCTGCACTTCACACGACACATAATCTACCTCACTTAAACCAGGGGCAAGCCTTTAGTGTCCGCGGGACCTTGAAGACATCAGAAAGATAACAGCTCCGAAGGCAGAAAATAACTTAGCCAAACACACAGAGTATACACACCACCCCCCACACCCCCTCCCCAGTACGGACACGTTGAGCTGTCAGCGTTGAGATGGGGGGGGGGGGGTCAGGCCATTTTGCAGACTTTTCTAAAGCAGATTAACCCGATACTTACATAAACAAAAACAAAAAGGATGAATCCCAAAACATCTCAGGGCTGGCTGACGACTCAAACGCTGAGGCCTATTGATCTCCACTCAACCATCCCACTGCTACTAGCTTCTCTTCCATGGCTCCAGGGCCTCCTGCCCCCCTCCTCCTCACAAACCTCCTCACACCCAGAGCCTTAACAAATGAAGTTGTGAGTAATCTGTGACGCCTTGCTGTTTTAACAAGTTGGGCTCCATAAAATTTGTCTTCAGCTAATGAGGGGAGCCACTTGATTGTGAATGGAGATCTAGCAACACGCTACTCAGGTGCCAGGTAAGACGCTAACCTCTTAATGCGCGGGTCAGCGTGCCAAGGAGAAAACAAACCGCAAGGTGTTCACATTTCAATCAACAACTAGTTCTGGGTCTCTTACGACTGCATGGTAGGTAGGTTCTCAGGCACTGTGCCTAGTTAATATAATATTTATAATTTTATGATTTAACAGCATGTCTCTTTCTTCATTCAGAAAAAAATAGGAATGCTATTGAATGTTTGAATGATTGATAATTGATCATTGATCATAATGAATTCCAAATAACGATTTAAGGGAATGAGGAAAGCCTGTATTTGTGTGTATGATCTGGATAAAAAAAAAACATTGTCCCTCCCACACAACAAGACGTTGACCTATAACAGAGCTTCCTTGTGTTCTATATGGAATGTTTGGTCTAAGAAATCAAGGGGTTGAGAGGTGTGAGTTGGTAGTAAGTGGTGAGTCAGGAGAGGGCAAAGAGGTGAGAAGGTGTGTGCGAGGCGGGGGAGGTTTGGGTAAGTACGGGGGTGGGGGGCGGAGGCAGTCTGAGTTGGAGGGGTGGTGGGGGGGTGGGAGGGGCTTTGGGGCATGAGAGAGAGCAGAATAAGGCGCTAACCTTTTCGTCAGGTATGCTCTGACGCATGTTCTCTAAGTGGGCGCTGATGTTTTCCACGTTAGTGTAGCGGAGCAGGATCCTAGCGAAGTCTTCCTCACTGATGGTGGGCAGGCCCCGGGAGTAGGACAGGAACTCAATCTCAAGCACCTCCGTCTGCAGGTTGTCCATGAAACTGAAGGGGGGGGGGGGGTTGAGAGAGGAGAACAGGCTCTGCTGACAGGATACGCCACCAACGACTCCATCACACACATTCACACATGCTGGGGACTCTTAACAAAGTGACTGAAGCTGCTACCGTGAGGATGAGTGTGTCATCAATCTCAATCACATGATTGAAATCATTTAAAAATGCAATATCTAGCGGTAAATACAAATGGCCTCTTGATATATCAAAAGTCGACTTATTTACTTGCCTGTAAAAATCGTCAAAATTTAACTCTGCCTTTCCTTTCTTCCCAAAGAAATGCACCAACAGTGTTGTGTCAATCATATCTTCAACAATGTTCTGTGAAGGCAAACAAAAAAGAGAAGTCTGTCACTAGACTTCATTATCCTTCATCCATGCCACACTGATTCATAGTGTTTAGTTATCACACACACAAACCCACATGCATGTCAAACCATGCAAAAAGACGTTCCAAAGAAAACTCACAAACTGTTTACCTAGTTACTCCGAGAGCTATCACATGATTATTCTGTGTTCTGTATTACCAGCTCGTTTTGTCTATAAAACTGTTTTATTGTCAAAAATAACTTTGCAAATGTTAAAGGGTCATCGCTCTTCCTGTCATCCATGTTTAGGGTTAATCTCTCCACCAGTCTTTCTATTATGAACAACAGACTACCTACACTTTATGATATAAGGATTGTCCATCGAATGTCCATATCTCCACAGATTCAGATTTACACCTTAAGGCCTCCACCTTTTCCCACCTGTTAACATGGTAGTAATGAATAAACAAGAGCTGAGACGATATTGGTACCTCTGCCAGATCAGAGAAGAGAACTTGGCTCGCCCCTCGTCTCAGCACATCCCACATGCCCCTGGGCTCTAACTCCGAGGGCTCCTGTCTAAGCACCTGTAGCGGCGGTGGAAGCACAGCCATTAGAACAACACGTCCACCCAACCAGTTAGGAACAGACAGGCAGAGGAACACACAGACAGTCCGCAGGACTGACAGTTAGACAGACATGCAGAGAGGCAGACAGTCAGAGGGACAGACAGACAGACGGGCAGAAACACAGACAGCTGAGCTGTGGATGAGAGGGACAGACAGACAGACAGACGTTCAGGTGTAACTCTGGGACGTCTTCCTCACTCCGACGGGACGACAGGCGATGAAAGAGGCCGTCATCAATAAAGGTGAGTCCGCTCTGTGCCTTAGCATCCTGGTGCAGAATCCAGCCCAGACAGCTGCATGTGTCCGACACACACTAGGCGTGAAGAGCTGAAGGCTGATTCATGCCAGGTTAACTGTGTAACTGAATCCACCCAGTACATCAACCTTGGATATCTAGCTGCCAGCCAAATGCAGGCTGCTATGGTGCGCCTTTCATCCACGCTTGTGAAATGGGATCAGATTCTGATTAAATGAAATAAAATAAAACATTTGGAATGATGTCTTTCTTTGTTCATTGTTCGTGTGCTCCAGGCCCACTCTGACCCAACCATACCCCCATCTCCTAAAAGTAACAGCGGGTTGCACCCTATCAAATGAGAAGCCTTTCCCCTTTTGTATGATCGAGGGCAATTTAAATCATTTATTCATTCATGCTATAAATGGATTGTTTAAAATAATAATCCTACAATCCCTTAACAAAATAAAAATGGGAGATATGCTCCGGTTCTGTGGCAGTAACTGACTGTGAAGGAAACCAGTCTGTGGATACCTATGTTTCTTTCGATCAACACATCATTTTTGGCCGCTGTTCCATGACTCTCAAGTCTGAACACTGCCTGACACACACACACAAACACGCACACACACAAGAACACATACAAGCACACTCTCACATACAAACACCACCACGCTCCCCAAACACATGTTCCCAAGTGTGTCTGGCTTCATTTCAAAATATTTGTTTATGCATTTCATTTGATCTAGCGTGCGGTGTGAGGGAGGTGAGAGACAGCTGATACAACAGTGCTCTGCCCCTGTGCTTGAGCAGCCCTCACTACAGACACTACAGACCTCACTACCCACAGCTAACCACGGGCCACTCTTCAATGTGCCGCTCCTTCCCCACCTCGTCCATGAAAAGAGGCAGATACACTTGTTATTAGTGGGGGAAAGCCCAACCGCAGGACCCTCCACACCTGTCATGTGAGTCTGAAAAGGGTTGATTTTTTATTCTTGTTCTACCTTCCCTGGAAGGATACCTGAGGTAATGCAGAACCAATCAAAACAAAAAGGACACACCTAAAAGTGTTCAAACACAGACGGAGCACAGTTTGTCTTTCTGTGAGCCGTGCAGATACTGCTGTGTGGGGCTGGTTCAGACACCCGCTCTGGCAGGGCCGCCCCTGGGTGAGTGGCATGGCGAGCTGCATGGTCAAGCCCTCAACAAAAGGTAACCTGAGCCCAAATACCACTTTTCAAGAAACTGTAAAAATAAAACATGGGGGTCCAGGGGCACACTGTCAGTCTCCGGGTAAACGTCTTTTGAAGTGGGATCTCCACGCTCGTAGCTCAGCCAGCTCCCCTGACAGCAGACCAGAACATAAATCATCTGCCCTGCAGGAGCGGTCTGGTTCACACATGCACACACACACATATCTACGTTCACGCACAAAAACACACTGACACATGCATAGATACGCATGCAGGTACACATGCACAGACATACACACACACACACACACACACTAGAATGTGTCAGACAGTGTTTGACTAGAAGGTCCATTAGGGCTACATTGTCCTTCCTCCTGACGCGCGTGACGGTCTGCCCATCTCACACATTACTCAGGAGCTGGCTGAGGTAACCAGGCCCAGCTCCAGTCACGTCCTTCCCATGGCCTCATGCAGTAGCAAATGGTGGAGGGCGGGTAACAAAGCACATTAGACTCAGAAATACATACTGTCTGTGCATGGGGCTCCCTGTGCCCATACAGTCGCAGGCTCTAAAATGTGAGGAGAAAAATGCGGGTCGGGCAGGCAAGAGAGCAGGCAGAGAGAGAGAGAGCCATGTTATAACATGCTGAGGACAGTGTTCATTTCCATTTACTCTGATGTGCTCTCCAAAACGCAACACGTCAAATAGCCATCTAACGGCTATAGTTCAGTATAGTTCCAAATCTGAAAGTTAAAAATGACTTTGGTTTGATGAAAGGCTGCGCAGATATTCCCAGTCGAGGCACTGGTTCAGTGAGTCAGTGGGATTGTGCTGGTGGTGATAAGATGTCAGAGGACTTCTCTTATCACTCAAACCCTCCTGTTGACGTCCACCTGCATACGGCACACGGCCGTGCAACAGATGAAAGCCTCGGGGCCCGTTTTTCTCTGCGCCTACCACATCCACCACACAGCAGACACACACACACACATGGACACACATACACCCACCCACACACACACACACACACACACATGGACACACATACACCCACACACACACACACACATGGACACGTATACACCCACACAGCAGACACACACACACATGGACATGTATACACCCACACAGCAGACACACACACACATGGACACACATAAACCCACACAGCAGACACACACACATGGACACGCATACACCCACACAGCAGACACACACACACATGGACACGCATACACCCACACACAGACGCATATGCACATACACGGCATACATACATCCACCACACGTGCACAGACGCGCACGTTCACTAGGAGTTTACCATCCCTCACATTTCCTGCCCAAATTTTGCACATACCGGTGAGTAAGAGGAATTGATACCTGGTAAGCCCATTGTCTCTGTCAGAGCAGAGCTTACCAGTGTCTCTGTCAGAGCAGAGCTTACCAGTGTCTCTGTCAGAGCAGAGCTTACCAGTGTATCCGGCAGGTGAGATTCGTCTTTCTCTTCTTTCTTGTCCTTCTTCTTGCGGAAGATTTCTTTCAGCTAGATGGACAGAAACGACAAAGGTTGGAGAGAG
Organism: Osmerus eperlanus; assembly: GCF_963692335.1. Taxonomy (NCBI): domain Eukaryota; kingdom Metazoa; phylum Chordata; class Actinopteri; order Osmeriformes; family Osmeridae; genus Osmerus; species Osmerus eperlanus. The sequence goes on along the minus strand of NC_085030.1, from coordinate 9,676,343 downwards.
AGAGGTTACCTATCGAGGGGCTTTATCTTACTACACTGAAGAATTAGAGCACATAGAGGCTTATACCACCAAGAACTCCCGTTTGTCCACCATTTGATTCCCATCTGCATCAAACATGTTGAAGGCAATCTTGAAACCTGCATGGGGCTCTGTTAAAGAAAACAACACAGAGATAGATAGGTACGGATTCATAGAAAGAGCTAAGCAGGAGGTTGAAGTTTAAATTAGCATGATACACAAGAGTGTACAGAAAAACAAAAATACTCACTTGTCAAAATGCAAAGCAGGAAAAGGTACTCAGTATAACATATGATGCCTGAAAAGTTATGAAAAATATTACATTGACTGGGGAACTTTATAAAGTTCATTAAGTTCAAACTTCAAAAGCCAGGAACCTACACGGCAATCCTGAATTGTTTACAGATGTTCAAAGTCATGCCCTGACGATGAAGAAGACACCCTCTAAAACAGTGCACGCCTTCAGACAACAGGGTAATCTTCTCTTTCATATTGATAACATCTTAAAAAGGTGCCTCTTAATTCATGGTTGGTGTTCCCCTCACACAAACAGAGGCTTTACAACAGAGGTGACATATCTGGACACAAACCCAAACAAATGTAAACCCTGTGGCTTCAGACCGTCTTGTTGTTTGGATAACAAGGTGTAAAACATTCTGGAGCGATCTGTCACTGATTGAGGATGCCTGATTCAGGTTTGTGTTCGTCTTTGTGTCCTACATCTCTCTTTGTTGTGTGTGACACTGAGAGAGAGGAAGAGAGACCGTCAGGGCCCATCTTGGCGGGTCGAGGAGGGGAGTCTCCCTGCCTCTGAAAGCATTCCCAAGCTTTTGTTTGAGGGGGAAGATAGAGACTTGGGCAGATAGTTCTGGGTGACTGCTCCTGGTGTTATGGGAAAAGGATTCAAGTATGGTGTCTGCTGCAGGGAAGATCTCATGAATAAAGGATACGTCTGAGAAGGACAAACACTCCTGGACAATGGTAACAGAGCACTGATAATATCGATTTCATTGATCTGATTTGGAGATTATGTCTATCCCAAACACTGTGTCCTCAGAGCATATCCTCTCCCTGACGTGATTCATCAGATAGGAGGTGGAGAACCTGTCTGTTGAAAACGCCTGACCTGAAAATGACTACAGCTCTGCAGCTTCAAAGAGGTTTTTATTTTTTGAGCTCAAATGGGTTGGAGGGAAGAAAAAGAAAAAACGTTAAGAGTCCAGCTGTGTTTCACCCAGTCCCACACACCTTCCCCCTGGAAGCAAGAGCCCCCCCATACAGACACACTCACCTCAGCCCCCCCCCCCCCGCCACCACCCACCACCACCCCATCCCAGCCCCAGTCTCTCAGCTCAAGTAGATGTTGTCAGACAATACAACAAATTCCACAGGAACACTTCATATGGAGTAGCAGTCCCGGAGATGTAATTCAAGCCCATTCTTAGGATTCATAATGTCCATGGTGATCAGGGGGTGGCCGGCGGGACAAGCCCCGACAGAGCCCAGGTTCAAACAGCTCGCTCATTCTCTAAAACGGGGCTTTGTTCACAGATCAATCCAGGCTCTTTTTTCAAGCAAAGCCGCAACTTTTAACGGCAGGATTAAAAGCCCCAAATCCCAACATTGGCACTTAGCTAAAGCAACAGGAGTGGAGAGAGAGGAGAGCAGGAACACAAGCAGAGTGCCTGAACACAGAGGTGCAGTCGACAGGGGTGGAGAGGGAGGAGAGAAGGAAGGTGAGAGAATGAGATGTAAGGAGAAGGAAGTAGAGGGAATGGTTTTCGGTCTTGTAGTTTCCGAAAAAAATAAACCTTATAGTTCCTTGTAGACCTGTTAGGAGATCGGTTACTTCATGGTCTTTACAGCACATTTTCTGGTATCTAAGGTTACCCGAGACCAAATTCACAATATCACTAGATTGATGAAGAGATAAGATAGCATTTACTGCATGGACTGCACTCTGGTCCAGCTCTACTTGGTATTTGGAAATAGCATTATTGCAATGATCCTTATTGTGAATCAACCAACCCTGTCTGAACTCTGTTTGAGCCCAAACTTCTGTGTCAGTAGACAAAGTATTAAAGGGTGGAAGTCTCACCTCGTTCACGCATGTTTCTGAACAAGTTAGAGGTCCCTTTAGAAACAGGTGGAGTATTCTCCAGAATGTTCTCCAGTTCCTGACAGCGTAGAAAAAATATATATTTTTGTGAATCACAGAAAAAACTTGAATACAACATGAATTAAATAGATGACATCCTGACTAACATTCACATGTGCATCTAGAAAGGGCGTTTGTAAAGTTTTATATACAAGATATGCTTGTTCTATGCATGCAGTGCTAAAAGCACAACACATCTCACCTGTTTTGAGAGAGATTTCCAAATCCTCCTTTCTACAAAAACAAAAACATTTATACAATGTATTTAACCAACAATTGTTTCTGATCACATCTTAAAATATTAAAACAAGCAATGATGGCGCATGATGCATCCAGGCCTTCATGTCTCCAGATCACACCACCAGATTTCATATACATATAAAGTTAGATGAATATAATGGAAACACAAAACAAAAGCAAAAATCGGATAGTTTTGGGGGAGCTTGACTCAACAGGACTAAAGAAAATAATAAGTGTTATATCTGTGGAAGGACATTCCGATAGTCTATAAAGATTTTCCTGGTCGTAAGATAAGGCAAGGGCCTCATAAAATCACCTGGCTGTGTGATTCAGTGCCCTTTCATGATAAACCTGCCTAGAACCTTCTACTGACACATTTTAAGGCCTTGTCTACCCAGTGAGATTATAATGACACAATATGTCAGCTCTCTAGCAATGACAGGTGTCTGGACAGACAAATAAAGATAAGGGCCCTTCTCAAAGCCTTGAGCTTCACACAGTGTGATGTTTGATGGTTTGGTTAAAGTACAGGTTAAAGGACTGGCTGGTGTTTTCCTCTTCTGACTGAGAACACTGAAGCCCCCCTGAGAGAGCTACAAGGAGCAGAGCTATGTCTGGACTTTACGTCGACGGAGGCTTGGAGCACTTGTATTCGACATCCATCTATCCTCAACAATGGGGATCAGCAGTATGCTGGTGCCTTTCCCCACAGACAGACGCCCATTAAGCCCCGGTCGAAGAACACTTCAAGACTGTCTGTGCGTATTTGCTGTGGCAGGATCCTAATCAAACCAAAATCATTAAAATCACTAGCAAAGAACAGGCCATTTACATAGGCCAGATTAAAACCAATACAGCTCAAAGTATACAGGGAATTATTTCCAAGTACTTCACATGCTCCCCCTTTCTCTTGGTAACCATTCTGGTAAAAGTCCATGGATCTTGGCTGCATCTTTGTTCCTTTGCTTAAAAAAAGGAGCTACTTGGTTTGGAAAATGTAATGGTGACACAGCACATGGCTATTTGGCCATATGAAAACATCTGTTCCACAGTGAATCCATGATAGAATGTAAGGGATGTGTAAGAGAGTAGAATGGAAAAAGTCCATACATTTTAAACATCCCAAGGGGCATCGAAAACAAAGCAATTTTTACAGCCATGGAATAAAACCATTCATATTATTTTGTAATGCCTTGGAGTGGACATCAAGTAGCTTGCGAAGTAGAAGAGTGAGCAGTCACAGTACCTGCATAGAGACAGACATCCTGACCACGGAGAGAAATATAATTTCAATCTCTATGGCAGGGGGATGATTCCAGTTGACCTCAACCATAATCTGATTCAGAATGAATGGACCCCCAGGGTGGGGGAGGTGGGCTTGGCCGTCGTTACTCACTCTTGGGTTCGCTCAAGGTGACGGACTCTATGAAGTTCAGAGGGGTCATGAAGAGCTGACCCTCGTACTCCACAGAGCAGAACATCCGGAACCTGTTCTCATGGGAGGACATGTACACATCCCCGTCATCCAGGTCATACGTCTTGGCCTAGAGAAACAAGCACACACACAAAGACAAACACACAAACACGCATAAACGAATATATAAAAAACATGGATAAACACAATAATTAAACAGTTTGACAAACAATGTTTGTTTACTTTGTTGACATACGGTTGTCATTGGGCCAAACAATCATGAAAGTCCACAGGTAGACAAAGACAAACAAAGATATCCATGGATGGGCCAGGAGCTATGCAAGGCCAGAGATTAATCGCACAGCACCAGATAATGTCCCTACAAGCCCAGGTCTATCTGTAGTCTGGTGAGGACAGAGAGGATCTCTCTCCCTGGTGGAGGGGTGCCAGCCCAATTGGGCACACAGCAAACACCCAGGGAATGTAAGCCTCCCCCCTAGCATCACCCCAGTCCCAGGCCCCCTTCCATCCCCTTCTTACCCATTAACCCCCCTGTAACTCCCCCCACCAGACACACACACACTCATGCCATCAAATGTCAGCCCCTTTGCCAAGTCCCCCGTGTCTAGTTACACTAGGTCCCTCCCTGGATTCCTGATGCTAAAACCACCAGTCAAGGTTACATGCCACCACCATTCCCACCCCCTCCCTAACCCCCCACTCCACCGCACCAACTTCCACTGCCCCAGATTCTGAATTGTTACGGTGGTGACAAATAGGGAACATAGTGTTACTGGACACAGTGGACAGGCTTGCAAACCAATTACCATTTACACCATTTCCTGGTCTTAGAAACAGGCTGTTTGCAATGCAGAGTTTAAAACAGAAGTGGCAACAATTTAAAGGATATACAGGTTTGACTTGATTTCACATTATAATAAAGCTATTTGTCACTATGCAGTCGTTTTTATCCAATGCTTGTTTGCTCTTAAACACAAGCTGTAACATTGTGGGAAAGTTTTTTTTTTTTTAAACATAAAGGGGAAATTTAATTGGGGCCGTTTTATATTGTTTATTTTACACATCACGTGACACAAAATTTACGAAGCTGACAGTTTATTGCCTATTTCAGCACCCTGTGTTGTGGAAAGCGACCCTTTAAGAATGGGGCGGCATCTGCGTTTGGGACATCTCTGTTTATGTTAATCCGCAACACTGCCATTGTCATTATTCAGACATTATTCACTTGTGTTTTACTATCCCAATGTGAATATCACATGAAAAGCGCGTTTGAAATGGCATGGCTTCCGATAAAGGCTCGTGCACTGGAAATGCTTTAAATCGTATTTGTAGTAGCCTATGGTTTATGATTATCTACCGTATGGGGTACTTTACGTAATAGGCATGCTCATGCTATTACCAAGGTAGGGGTTAACGTATACCGTACCTTATCTTTCGCAGATACTGATGGTAGAGAGAGAAGCCACCGTCCACCGATATCACTCGCCAGTGCTATGCGCAAATTATGGATTGCATTGCAATAATGTGCTATTCCAGCACCGGTGGCAAGGCACACTCCAGTTGTAATAAGTTTCAATGTTTTTGTTGTTTGAAATTGTTGTTTCGCTCCAGCAAACCTGCCTGGTGTGTTTGTGAAATTGGTAAACGTGGAAATAAGTCTACGGAGGGCAGCCATAGTTGCATTTATTGAAGTGTCATGAGAGACCGCTGAAGGCTGCCCTCTCTCTCTCATCGCGAGAGCTGTGGTTGCTTCACCCCGCTTCACCTGAATATGTACGTTTCCGAGGAGGGACACTGCTCGTTCAAGTTGTTTTAATAATTGGAAGGTATTGATAGCTTGAACAATCAGATACAAATACAGATTTGATGTATAGCCTACTGAAATGAGTGCGAGAGCATGGGTGGACGTGTGGAAGAGTTTTTCTATGAATAATCGCCAAATCTTGGGCATAGTATGCTATTGCTGTTTACACCATGCGATAGGGTATGTTATCATATTCCTACTCATAAGCTTTACGATCAATCAGACCCCCCCCCAACCTCTCTCTCTCTCTCTGTCTCTCTCTCTCTCTCTCTCTCTCTCTGTCTCTCTCTCTCTCTCTCTCTCTCTCTCTCTCTCTCTCTCTCTCTCTCTCTCTCTCTCTCTCTCTCTCTCTCTCTCTCTCTCTCTGTATATCTCTCGACCCCTTCATTTATTTAGTACCTCAGAAGGGAAAAAAAATCTTTGCCAACGCACGTCTGAACTGACAGCCCCGCCCACTAACAGTGCTCGCAGTAGTTTTGCACCTGCCTCACCACTCGAGCCACTCTGAACACAAACCTTCAGCAGCTCCTCACCTGAACAGATGAGGTTAGTACACCCTCATCCTTTGACTGGACGTTTGGGATTTATGTATTTCCAGCACTAGCTGTAAACAATTCTGATTTGTTATTTAGACTTCAGAGGCCTTCAACTTTTCTCTAACGGCCGTGGGAACTATCAGTATCTGACCACTGTAACCTTCCTCATCCGATGAAGACGTCAGTAGTAGGGTTAGAAATACAAAATAATTGGGATTCTTAAAATATTTGTTGAGAGATACGCAAGGTTTCCATGTCAAGGGAGACAACCCATATGCGTAAATCTCGGAGGGAATGTGCTAAGTAACGGATGTGAATGTAAACATGCAATAGGCGACAGTGGCAACCAGGTAGGCTACTACGCAAGAACGCTCCCACCGGACCTCTCCACTGAACTTTACCCGCTCTGGCACTGACGCGCTGGGAGGTGCATGCGATGGCAGCCCTGGGTGAAGTTGGAAGCTTCTTGCACGGAATAGATGGTGTTGGGCACATCGGGTCCCCATTTTTTCTGACAGGTCTTGGGGACGGTCCCACGCTGCTGGGAGAACACCTCATACCTGGAGAGAGGCTGTCGAGAAGTACGACGGCGGACTTGACTCACCTTAAAGGGATCCTGCGGAGAAGACAGTTGTATTGCAGAACTGGATTTCATCTTGAAATACTTCCGGATGGCACTGTGCAAGGAACCAGAAAGGACCACAGCCGGTTTGGTAAAAAAAAAACAGCTTTATTACAATCTTGTAATAATTAAAATGATTACAAATAATTTGAGCACATTTGTTAACATTATTGTTGCCTGTAGTAGCTTATGTTTTGATTGCATACATTTGATAGGCTATTAATTATATTAGTATTAGTTGGATAATTATTAGTTGTACAGTATTAACATGATTCATATAACTGTTGATACTGAAACTATAATTTTGTATCCTGCAACAAATGTGGATCCCTAAATGGAAATATGACCTTGTAAATTAAAGATACCGTAGCCTAAATCTTTGAAAGTCCTGTAAGAAGAATGCAACTATAGGCTGCTAAACCTGCTGGCTCACAATCTCTTATAGGGGGCTTAGTGTAGAGAATGTTGAGAATACCTAGAACAACTGTTTTATTCTTCCCCAGGTATTTTGGAATTCATAAGCCTTGCAGTTGGATTGATAAGCATACGAGGGGTGGACAGTGGCTTGTATCTGGGGATGAATGACAAGGGAGAGCTGTATGGCTCTGTAAGTATTACTCTTATGTGCTATACTTATCTATTTCATCACATCTCATGGGGTTGTATATAATAATCCACAGTAATTGCCAGTAGGTGGCATGTATTTTCCAAGACTCGTACTGTGACATGGAATTCACTTTGTGTTTGGATGTAACATTTTTAACAGTAAAAAAAAAAAAATTCCATCTCCACCCTCATCTTTCCCATCCTTTTGTTACGTCTGCATGGGATCACAATGCATCTCTTGACTCACCACAGGAAAATCTGACAGCCGAGTGTGTCTTCAGGGAGCAGTTTGAGGAAAACTGGTACAACACCTACTCTTCCAACCTCTACAAGCATGGAGAGAAAGGGACCCGCTACTTTGTAGCTCTGAACAAGGACGGCACACCCCGGGACGGGACAAAGTCCCGGAGGCACCAGAAGTTCACTCACTTCCTCCCCCGGCCGGTGGACCCAGAGCGGGTGCCTGAGTTGTACCGAGAGATCCTGGGCCACAGCTGAGACCGGGCGGCTCCGGTCCCAGGTCAGTAATAGCTGCTGGAGCTGTAGCAGCCCCTTACAGGGAACCAGGGATGTGGCCTGCCTGCCTGGCTAGCTGGCTGTGTTGGACAGTGGAAAAGCCCCCGGCAGCATAGCCAGCGAGGTGGGCAACCCTGGCGATGCTGGGGAGATAAAGGCACCGTGCAGGGCCTCCCCTCGGAATGCACAGACGAGCTCTCAGCGGCCAGGAAGACAGTGTAGAATGTCTGACATTGTCAACCTGCACGTCGGCCATGAGGAGGCCGTTTGTTCCAGGGGCCAAATGACCCCCGAGAGAAGCCGTTTGGAATAGGAGAAGAAGAGGAAGAGGATCAGAGAGAATGGGATGGTGACGAGGCTGTGGGTGAGCCTCTCAGCGGTCAGGCAGCGTCTCCTCGGTGTCTGACTGGGAGGGGGGGGGGGGGGGGGAGGTAACTTCTGGAAGTGTCTGTTGGACAGAAGAGCCAGTTGAGAGTCCACAGGATTCTATACTATTAACGAAAGTGGTGTTTTCATTTGAGTACTAGCTATGTGTTGGTGAGCCCAAGTTTATTCAGAAGGACTTTGAAGGAATTCAACTGCTTTTTATTTAGTTTTACCTTTGACTAGACTCATACAGAAAGCAGAAGATGTCTAAGGTGTTAATGTTTTATTTATTCATTTCTAGATTCATATATTTATGTTATATATATATTTATTTATTTCAGAATATATTTTTGCAGTTAAATATATGCAGTATACAGACATTATATTCATAGTACATAATGTTGAAAACACTGAAAATCTTATTTTCTTATTGCTCTAAGTGACCTAGAGGGACATTTCTACAACTTGAAAAAGTAAGTAAAGCAGTGGACATGAGATTTTTTTTGTTGTAGTCAGCGAATTGGCTTTGTCTTTTTGTTACAGAACTGTACTTCCAAATTGCAATCATTTGTGGCCAGAAATGTTTGATTAGTTAGGGTTTATAGTTATACAGACTGAACAGGTCCACCTATATAAACAGTCATTTCTTTCCAACAGTAAATGGTACTGAATAAAAACACTTTTTTGAATTTGGATTGAGATTCTGAGCAGCGCTGCACATGCTTAAACATTCCTGTGTACTTTGTCAACCCAGCCGATAAACATGTTAAAAACCCCATAAGAGTTTAACAGCCTTTTAACATTTCAAAACGTTCGAAAAGCGTGTACATTGTTGTTGGCGTTCTCCTTTCCATTTGGTGAGTTCAAACATATAAACGCTGTTACGAGATCAATGTTGTCTTTCTTTATGATTGCCATTATGCCGAGAGACAAGAGGGGGCTCTCAGGCAGGCATAAAACACTTCAAAGGCAGTCTGAGGAGATGATGTAGCAGCCTCACAGTGACACGATCAGGGCCAAATAAAAACGGACCTTTCGCTCAGGTCCAGCGACTTGGCAGTTGTGTATAACTGGGGGGTCAGAGCGATAAGGATTAAGTAATTTCTGTTGACAGTTTCAGAATTATAGTCTTGATGAATCTTATTATTGAACACTGGAATACACGGTGGCCGGAACGTCTGTACAGAAGGAAAACCTTTTATGTCTTTTTTGTGTAACCGCTTATCTTTTTGTTTGATGACAGATTCAATGGCGCAGAAAGCATCTGAGTAAAGTGGATGGATATTTCTTTGTGTGAAAATGTTTCACAGAGATAGTTTTACCCTATCCATGCAGTTTCAATGATAGGCCAAAATTATTTATAGGGGCTAGTCCTCAAAGAGGAAGAAGATAGAGCTGCCCAAGTGCCTGCATTTTGCTGTTCAACTAACCAAAACATTGTGAAGGAGGAAACGGGGTGGAATTAGACAACAGTTATAAAATGAGACCGTTTGACAATGGCTGAACAAGCACTGTCTTCAGAAAAAATGGGGTCCACTATCTCGGTATCTCGGTACTGTTTCCTCAACGCTTGGGAGGGTTTCTGTACTGAAGCATGAAAGCAGAAGCCTGTGATCTCAGCATCTCTGTGATGGCAAGCCAGCGGGTGTCTTGACATGGGGAGTCTACCCTGCTGCCAACTTTAGTCTCCTGTGTGTGTGTGTGTGTGTGTGTGTGTGTGTGTGTGTGTGTGTGCCTGTGTGGCTGTGTGTCTGTGTGTCTGTGTGTGTATGATATTGTGGGACTTTCCCAATCTGCACACCTTTTGGAAATTGACACTGAACGCACTCCAATTAATGATATCATCTACCTACCACTATAATCAGTGTTTGCATGTACATCCCCTGTACATCACAAACACTCTTTTTGTGTTCATGTCACATGTAAGTCGTGTACAGTATTTTAATTTAAAGCGTAGAAATAGCGGTTCTATTTCGCCATTATTTTATAATCTCTGGGTTCTAAACTCAACTAGTTCCCTTGGCTGAACCTTGGTGGTGTTCTACATGAAGGACCAAGAGCTCAGAACTGAGTAACATTTCAAAGTAGGGCTCCCGGCCATTACCTTTGGGCCCATGAAGAACAGACTCTGTGTAAATGTAAGAGTCCCCCTTGACATTTAAAAGGTCACGTCTCCAAACACGCTGGGAATCCTGACTTGTGATATCCGATGCCCAGAAGTGCTCTTTGGCACTTGTCTAACTGATGTTTTGGAGTCCACCCGGCCTTAACAGATGCTTTTGTCATGCCTCCTTCTTCCTCCACGTACCACCACAACACCCCCCCCCACCTGCACCAGGTGGTCTGTTGCTCCTTACTGAAAACACTTAAGTCCCTCATCCGTGCCCACTCTGGGGGCTGTCTCTCACACTTAATGGATGCTCCCTGACTTTCATCACCTCCTCAGCCTCGGCCTCAAAGGGCTCTCAGGGAACCCAACGGTGGAGGTGGAGGTGTGCGTGTGTAACTGTGTGTGCACTCAACTATGTGTGTGTGTGTGCGTGTGGCACAGGTCCATGAGCAAGCAGGTGTGGAAGTCAGTGATCTTGCTTGTGTCTGTGTTAGCAGTCCAGTCAGACAGAGAGTGCAGGTGTTCCCTCAGCTCCCAGCCCCCCCCCCCCCCCCCATCCCCCCCAGTGTCTGATCTCTCGCCTGCCTGTTTGTCAGATGGGGATATGGGAGGGGACGGAGCACTGGGGGGTGGGGGTGGAAATATAGGTGGCTTTGTTGTCTGCCACCAATTATCAGAGCATAATTTCTATCTTTAGAAGGGCTGGCTTGGGGAAGACAGGGGAGGTGCCAATAGCTCACCTGTTGCTCTAAAGCCATGAACCGTTCTAAGAGATGTTGTCTGTCTGCCTGTTTGCCTAAGGATGGTGTCTGTAGCTTTGTGCTGTCGTCCAAATCCTGCGACTACCGATTTCAAGTGCTTTGCTGTTTGTTTTGTCAACAGCAAATTGCCATTCCCGCGAAATGATGCGTTGCAAGGGTGTGTTCAGAGATTAAGTCTATGTACCATAAGTATACTGAAGACATCTCCTTTATATCATTATTGATATATCCCTGACATTTGCGTATTAGAAACAGGCATTTAGCCTGGAGTCAAACAAGCACAGATTATGTCTCAGCAGCAGTATGGTAAACAGGGAAGTGGAACATGTTCTTTGTATCCATGCATGTATCAAGGCATTTGCTTTATGCTATCTAAGTGGACATTCCCATTAAACTTACAGACAACAAATGTTGTACTGACAATAAGTTAAATCGTTTTTCTTTGTCATAGCTCTCATTAAGGATCTTGTGGTCGGCTTTCCGCAAACTGCAATTAAGGCCCTGCATACCTGATTTTACTGTACTGACACCAGAGCTGTCAGCTCAGACGGAAAATATGCTCCACTGTTTGCATTGCCATGGAGACCTCGGTTGAAAACAACAACATTTAGGTGTTCGTGGATCTGTTGTTTCTCTGCCATATTTTGTCTATATCGGTTTGAACAAGGCCCGCATAACAGCATAGCTGGCAATTATAGTCTTCCCAGGTGAGTGACATTGCTTCCCAGGTAAGTGTGGTGCTTCTTGCAGCGTTAGGAGATACAAGGACACTTGTGGTACAACAAAGAGACTGCTGTCATCTGAGACATCTGCATCCCAGTGCAACGCACCTCTCTACAGTCAGAGTCAGGATCAGCTACTGCATGTCTTATTTCCATACTTCCACAGAAACACTTCACATTATGTATGTGACATCAGATTGTCATCCTGTCACAAGACAGGACAATTCAGATTCCAGTGCTAATCTCATTCTCTGCCTCTTTACATTTTGCTGTTCACACCTCCTTGTCTTCACTCAAAGCTCCCCCAGCATCCAGCAAGCTATAACATTTCTCCATGTCTCACCCCTTCACTTCCATACCTTCGCCCCCCACAGCAGCAACCCTTAGCCCAGCTCCATTTAACCCCCATCACCCCCACCACCACCACACATCTGCTGACCAGTGTCCCAGCGGAGCTCCCTGGCTGCCCCTCTCCCTGCCCTGTGCGTCCACATTACAAAGCCACAAATTAGGTCTTGACATTTGGGTGCTATAATTGCCCCCCGAAATGCATGAGGCATCCATTAAGCTCTCAGCCCCCATGACAGGTTATCCCTACAGGACATAATCGCCCTGCTGGACTCGGGGGCTGGAGCGCCCTACCGGGGCAGTCACACACACACACACACACATACAGACACACACACACACAAAGAATGACTACGGCAGTCCAACAACATTTCAACTCTGACACTCACTTACTATGATAAATTGGGGGATGCCCAGAGTTGAAGGCAACAAATTTCCAAAACAAAACAAAGATCTGATTTATGGGATGGTTTATCGAGAAGAAATCAGTATGAAATGTCTCAGTATTTTAGTTTGGTACACAGAACATTGATTCTCCAGCCGTGCCAACATTAACAAGTCAATAAACGTCATTATTACAGCAAGATGATAGATGTCTGGGATAATTTATACATGAAGGTTGGTGGTTGGTCTGGCTGAGGTGGCTGCTGGCTCCCAAGCCCCAGCAGCGCTAGCTCCACAGCTCCCTTTGATTCCCTGGCCATGCGGCCTGCTCTGACAGTTCTCTCTCCCACAGGGATTGCAGATCTTTAAGGTCAGAGTGAAAGGTCAATTGGTTCATTTCCATAGTTTCCACTTTAAACATTCTTTTGGGGGTTTTGGAAGTAATTCAATCAGCAGCGAAAACAGTGGTTAGCAGCTCCGAATGACCAGCCATCATTAAGGATGCGGTGTGTACACTCTGGATGAGAACATGCAAAACATCAGGCTAGACTTTTAGAAGTTGTAACAGTTGGATGGAAGCACTTTCTATATCAACTGACACATTACCTCATGCCTGAATGTATGGGAACACACTTTGTAGGCTCCACATCACATGTAACTTTTTTTCTATCAAAAGAGAGTCTAGTGATTTTGGTATAAAGTATCAAAGACAAGTGTTTCCTCCTAGAAATTAGATAGAAGTTTAACATTGATATCCTTGAGGGAGTTTCCCCTGCAAAAATAGATGACCTCATGTATATGTTAAGCTCAGCTTCCACTTAATGAAATGTATGTATGTCTTGATAGCGTACATCATAGGCAGAAGATTAAATATATCATGGCTTGAGCTTAAGAAAATAGCCTTTGCTCTGTGTATGGTCCAGCGAGAACAATTAGCAAAGAAGCCCTGAAATGTAGGTGGACTGTACTCTCGCTACCCTCACTGCTGTTGAAAGTGGAAATGTGCTTTGTTGCTCTTAAGTCAGGCAGAAAATTGCTAACCCATTTGTCATTGTGTGCCAAGATGCAGAGGTCAGTCAATGGATTCCTTCATGACAAGCTTACGGAATCGCATGTTTTTCCACGGCCTCACCCCTTCACACCTGCAGCGCCAGGTAAAATAACAAGACGGGGGGAGACGGAAGAGAAAAGAGAGCTTAGAGCAGGAGAGACTTTAAGACAGGGGGAGAGAAAAACGATAGGTGAGAAGAATTTACTGTGAAACCCTGCACGTCCGATGGCTATTTCAATTCATTTGAACTCAGAATACACTTTGCCCACAGTGGCAGAAGAAATGCTTGCTTTTGGCCAGTTTCCAAAACAATAGAATTCCATTACTGATTAATTGTGTGCCATTGACCACAAAACATTCTTATGTGCTCAGAAATGTGTTGTTTATTATTCTCTACGTTAAAACAGCAATTGAACTACAATCACACACACAACCGTTGCTGTTTTTCAGAGCATGATTGACTAGGTAATCCTTCAGGGAGGTTTTCCACCTTCAGAGGTGATTTCTGTTGCTTCTGGCTCATGGGAGACATCAAAGACAAGGATTCTGTGGAGCATTTGTTTTGGAATCTTTCACGCACTGTGATAATGTAACTGAATAAGTATGACACCAAACAAACAGCTGTCACAGTGAGGTAGGCAGCCATGTCTGCAAGGCATTATGGGAATCAATAAAAAAGACAACCAATAAAGACAAATTGATTTAACTGTTTTCTTACCTACCGTTTATATATTTTTTCCTAAACTAGTATTGATTGAATTGGACTGGGAATGAGCAGCTGTCTCCTCTAAGCTCAGACCACACCGGAGTCATACATTGACAAAGTGTTGTGTACATGTAAACAATCTCCTCCTACCCATGGCATTAACCCTGTTGAATAATCAGATCTGTTTACAAAAGAACTCTGTATAGATACAATATCAAACAGGCGATGTTTACTTGGCATTGAGCAAATGAGCGAGGAAAACTCTCCTCCATTGTGTTGTGGTATAAAGCACTGAGGTGAACATGAACAAGCCCAAGCGAGTCACAGAACAACCAGGGACCCAAGTGAGCTGCCTGGTTTCTGGATGGTTTGGGTAACCGCATCCTATACAGATGGAAACCACTTCAAAGATATCAATATGGAATCAATAGCGCAGTCAAACAGAGCCAAAGAACACGCAACATCCGTGCCCTAATTATGTCATTGTAGATTGTTTGCAAGCATGACTGCGGAGTCGTAAATGTTGCTTTTAAAAAGCTGCTCCATAAAAGAACTGTTTACTGAGGCTGCATAGCAACTGAACAGCCTGCAACACCACTCTTACTGAAAATAACACACACACGTACCCCCCTCCCACCAAAGCCATTCCCAGTTGTTGCATTGTACAAATGACGGGGTGAACATTTGTGAATGAAAGTGAAGAAATAGCTCCTCCTTCCACTTCCCTAACCTGCAGGTCCCAGAGAGTGGCTTTCATATAAAGAAGTGCATGTGATTCACTTTGCTGGCTCAGGCTGCTTCTGCTGATGAGTGGGAGGGAGGTGAGGGGCACCAGTGTATGTTGTGGAGAGAGGGGAGGGGGGGGGACTTCAAACAAGAGTTGCAGCACAGTTTGGATCCTCCTCCGCAGTAATAACCTAGAGTGCTTCAGGAGGAAGGAAAGCCCCTGGCCCGGACGGGGAACATCACTCCACAAGAAAGAAAAGGACTCGCTGCACTTTTTAAAACAACCAGCCAGCCATAAGACCCCACCTTCAGATAAGAGGCCAGAGGGTTTATTAGTACCTTAGGTTTAAAACGGTCAACAAAACCAAGAGCGTGTCACGCTAGACAGCATTAAAAGAGCTGCTGAACCCACCCTCCCCAGTTCGCTTCCAAACCTGCTCAGTACACTCTGTGAATCCAAGCCTGCATGACAACCAATGTTGAAATAAACAGACACAACTTCCCCACCTAACTAATCCTCAGCTAAGATCACTGCCTGGGGGGAGTACGAGTGATACGCTGTGATCTGTTAGCTTTAACACGTTCAACTGTGATGCACTTGAAATGGCAAGATATCAAGTGTAGACCAACAACTTCACTTATAATAGAGTATCACTTATGGCACTGTTGCTCTGCCAAATATGACATTTTTGTAAACAGATTGACGCTGTGTCTGGTTATTCACAGGGGATGAGAGAATAAGGCCATTCTTTCAGGTCCATTATACAGGATTTAGATGTGATCTGTGGTTGTGACTGCTGGCAGATTATGGTGAAACGTTGGCTCTTTCTCAGCTCTTAGATTGTACTATTTGAGAGTGAACGTGAAGCCAAAAAAGAAATAACAAGATACTGTTGAAGTTGCATCACAACTTTAGTTGGAAAGCGTCTGTCCCAGTCTCTTCACTGACAAGGGTCATTAGGTTGCAGCATATCAGTAGCAACATTGGAGAAGGACCAGAAGGACTGCTTGGTGGTTTCCCCGACTTATCACAGAAGACAAATAGAGGTTAATCAGAAAAGCCAGAAGCGGGCCCTTACTTTGCCAAAGCCTCCATTCTCTCATATCAAAGGCAAGGGGGACCACCAGGACAAGATGCTCCAGAGGGCGATAAGATGGGAACAAGCTGACAGTCAATGTGGAGGAGAGTGAAGGAAGAGCTGTGAACAGGCCATGCAAGCGTCAAGACTGAGCTCCTCTCTCCCTCTTTCTTTCTTTCTCTGTCTCTCTCTCTCTCTCATTATTGTCAGCAGTGTCAACAGTGATAGATGCTCATTTCAATGACATTATCTGGTTCTCAATGGGAAATCCCAGAAAATCAAAGGCCATGGCATTTAGTTAAGTTACCTTCAGTCTTTTAATACCCTTTCAGCTGAAGGGATTGATCAAACAGTGTGAGCAAATGAGACATGCATGCATCAGCATCAGCGGTTGGTTTAAGTTGATCTCTTAATAATGCTTGTGTGCATCCATATCTCACCGGCCACTGGATCTCTGGGAGAGAAACAGAGCACTGATTGAACTTACCAACTGGATAGATCACATTAAAGGCTTTCTAGAGTTACCCATAGTTTTGGGTTCTCAAAGATTTTCACCAGCTTGAATGGATACAAATCATACATAAATATATCATAGCCAATGGAAATATTATATTATTTTGGTGTAACTCAATTTGAGAGTGTAGATAAAGTATGTGTTGTTTGGTAAAGCAGGTTTTGTTGTGAAAGGCTTTGTGACATCAAGGGTGGTTGTGGTTTCTGCACACATCATTTTCCATGTTAGGTTGACAGTTGCTTGACCAACCCTGAGCAGGTGCATTTTTATTGGTCCTATTCGTATCTGTGAGGCAAACTAGAGGCAGCTACTGCAGGTCATCCTCCTGCAGCTGGGAAATTACAAACACATTTCTACATGGACAGAGCAGCGTTTGATTGGAGAAAAAAGAAAGAATTGTGTTCATATTTCCAAAATTGGATCAAAAGGTGAGATCATTATCAAATATTGTCCAAAACACCAAAGAGCTGCTGTTTTACAGACCTTTTATTACATATCTAACAAATACAGAAGAGTTGACAGCTAATTCAAGCTTTCCTTCCCTATTTATATGTATTCGGTTGAGAAATAGTGGTAAATGTTTGATGTCACCATGTTCAAGAAAATATATAGTAGGACTTAAAGGACTGCCAACTTATTTAACTGGTTGAGTTATAGAGTTTGGTTGATGTGGCTAAGGGATTCCTTGAAGGCTAACACCCCCCACTCTTCTCGATAGAGATACTCCTGTACTTGCTTGGGCAGATCAAAGCTGATCTCAGAGCACATTAGGAAAATACAAGGACTCATTTTGAGTGCTCAAAGTGCCACGGAGATGCTTAGCTATGCATTCCCCCTGTCAAAGACGAACAAAGACATTCTCTCCCGAAGGAGAGAGGCGTGTGATTCCCCCAGCATGCCTCACCTGTGGTGACCAATCACAATAGTAGACACAATCCCGCACCCTGAGGGAGAGAGAGGCGAGGGTTTATGTTGTCACTGCGGGAGGTTTGACGATCTTCTGTTGTACAGCTCAGAGCTGATGTTTATTTTCACAGGGACCACCTCATTCCTTTAGGTTGACCTATGAAGGTGTGACACTGTGATCACAACATACATAGATACATTCACAAGGTACACAGTAAGCTGCAGACTTTACACACTTGTTTCTATATTTCTGTGTCAACATATAAGATGTCACCTTTTCAGTCCGAATGCCTTGAGTCTGCCTTTTCACTGGCAGATACATACTGCTACAACAAGCTACTTATTTCAGCATTTCTTGAAGGTCACTACTGATCATTTACCAATTTAACAAATGTGATAATCACCTGTATGAGTCTGATTTGAAGCTGAAAGGAAAAGGCGGTGAATAGCCACTGTGAGAGGGCCTTGCAGACAGGAAACCGAGTTGTGCTTGGCTCCTTGAGAAAGTGAGTGGTTGCTAGCCATGCTGAAGAGGACATATTGTATTCCATTATCCGCTATGGTTCGTGCACCCAAGACCGGAACAATGTCAGACTCATGGAGCCAGACAAAAGATTCCTTTATTGAAGGGGACCTCTAAGGGAAATGACAGCCGCGATATTGGCCTCCACGCATGCGGATAGGTAACATGCTAGGCGGGAGGAAAGAGGTCTTTCAGCCTGATGGGGACGTCAGATGCTGCTATTCTGGACAGATCTTGTGAGATTAGTCTACTTTAGAGATCTGCTCCACAAGGAGCAAGGTTCCAGAGCATTCTGACTGTTGAGCTGGCAGCAGAGCAGTGAGGGTGAAGAAATGTATCACGGCAAGCACTGGGTGTCTAGGTCATATGTGTCAGTCATGGTTTCTGACACAACACTAGATCAATTGGGACACTTTGAATTATGGCAGCCAAGAGCTACACAGACGTTGTAATGATGAGATTGTAATGGGGAGTGTCAGCATCGGCACATATTCATACAGGAAAAGAACCCCATGCGACTTGTACTACTAATGAAGAAAATTACACTTTGTGACATTTAGCACCACATCCTGGATAGCCCCTGGCCAGAAAACTCCCAGCAATCCTCAATTCAAATTCCCTACGAGGATTGACAATAGTGAGCTATGCAGGCTGAAACATATTTGATACAGGTCCATTCTCTCTTATAGCCGCTGCCAAGTTTTTGCCCTGTGTTGCCATATTGTGGTGCAGCAAAGAAGAGGATGAAAAGATAACGGAGGGGGGAGAAAAGAAAAGCCGATGACAGGAGGCTTTCATGTGCCTTATCAGGACACGTTATCAAGCCCATCGAGATGGGCCAGACAAAGTACCACCAGGTCCCCTAGCTCAGACCTGAGCTCCATCTGCCCCAGCGACGCAAGGTGAGCCCATATCACCGTGCCTCCAGTCCTCAGGAGAGATCAGAGCTTGGTGGTCCACTCATCGACCCCACAGGGAAAAAAGAGAGACTGAATGGCAGGAGACGGGTCCTGCCTTCATCGAGAGGAGATATCAGTGTTTGTAGATGGGCTGACAACTACGGAGGGATGAAAGGAAAAGAGAAAGAGACCCTCCGAAATGAACGTGCCGTCTCACGCGACACTTCATGTGAGACTTTGTGTGCGTCTGGTGCGTGTCTGTATGTGTGCGTCTGGTGCATGTCTGTATGTGTGCGTCTGGTGCGTGTCTGTATGTGTGCGTCTGGTGCGTGTCTGTATGTGTGCGTCTGGTGCGTGTCTGTATGTGTGCGTCTGGTGCGTGTCTGTATGTGTGCGTCTGGTGCGTGTCTGTATGTGTGCGTCTGGTGCGTGTCTGTATGTGTGCGTCTGGTGCGTGTCTGTATGTGTGCGCGCACATGCGTGTGTTTATTTTGCGTGCAGTGGTATTAAGCAGCGACTTATACAGTAAACCCAATCCAAATCACAGCTCTCATAGGCATTCCCTTAACTTTACGTCATTAGCTTAATCTGCATTTTAAATGCCACACGTCACTCCAGCCTGGCATAAGGAATCCACAGGGTCAGGGTTGGTGAAACCAAATAAATTTGCCTGCCTGCCTGCCTCTCAGACTGTTATTGATCTAGCCTAACCATCAGTAGATGCAGATCATAAACAAAGACATGAAGGGAAGGTGAATGAGTGCAGATGGATTAAGAAGGGATATCAACAAAAGCAGGGTGATTATGATTGGCGGGAGGGAGACATGGAGGGAGAGGAAGAGAGTAGGACAGTCCTACCATTGCTCTGTGGTAGGTTAGCATCAGAGACGGCATCTTTACTGCTGTATAGATGCAGTTTTAAATAGTAGATTAAAATACATGATATATTTAACTGTAATTAACTGTACAGCAGAAACTTTTGAGTATTCATGGGCAAATGACAAAATATCAATTTGCTCTTCATAATTAAATATGATTAAAACAACATGCTGAAAGTTGCAGACACAGTATTTGGCGCAGGGCCAGTGTGTAATTTCCTGCTTGACTGTAACTCCAGTTCACTGCTTGTTCCTGCATGGAGGTGCTTGTCCTGCAGTGGGAAACCCCGGTTCAGACTCTGCTTTGCTTCAACCAAACCTACCAGGTGTCAACTTGTGACTCTGCAATAAAATAGTGCATTTTTTCCACACTGGTAATGCAATGTAGAGGTCTATAACTGATTTGGTATGTATCAGTTATAATTACTCAATTACTCATGGTTGAAGACCTGCTCTGTAGATAATTGTCTTGACATCTATATGGTGTATTGTATCTTTGAAATCGAAATACTTTGGTTAAACTATACAAAACTTATGCTCAATATAGACAGCATTTAAAATGTTGGATATAGATGCTGAAGTCCAGAGCATATGTGGAATTCTGACTTCTGGCCGAGCAAAGATAAGGATTAGACCATTCTGTTCATCAGAGCATGGGGCCCCTCAAGGGCCAAAAGAATCTGTGTGTCCACACACACTTTCCCCTGCACTCTGACATTTTCTCAGAGGTATGAGGTTACACTGCACAAGAAAGACAGTCTGCATCACCTAACTGCTCGCTGTCACGGTGATCAAAAACACCTTTTTACTTTCGCCAAGAGTTATCCCCCAAAATACGACAAGCCCTAAAATAAACTTCCAATTACTTTCACTAAACTAAAAATATTGTATTTTTAGACACCCATAATGAATCAATCGCTATTTTTAAATGTTAACCACTGCTCAGTGGGTTGACCCCTGACCTGCTAAGTTCTTCCTCATTTTTTGAAAAGAAAAGGGGAGTGCTAAGTGTGCTGAAGTACATCCCTGGGCTTACAAGCGTTCTGGGTAGAAGTCGTAACCCGTGGTCGCTGCAGGCTAGCTGGGTCAGAGCCCACCCACCGGGGGAGGGGGGAAGAAAGGGGGGGGTGCACAGAGTCAGCAAGGTCCTGAACAATACAATCTCCCAGACAACAGGTAGACAGTCATGCAAACCATGCCAGACCATGGAAGACTTGAAGGCTAATTTCAAGGTAGCTATCTGTGAGATTAGGATAATTTTCCTTTGTATTTGGTAATGGTGAAACAGAGCTTAGCAATGGCAACATCTACAGTCTAAAGTAACACGTTTCCAAATTAATCATCATGACGATGAGTGGATCTCTTACAACTCCAGAGCAAATTACAAACAGGACGGCAACTGCAAACTTGCTGGCATCCAGACAGCTTTCAGCGCACTCCACAACCTGTGGATAAAGGTTGTGGGAACTCTGAGAAGGCAGCCATTGTTCTTCATCTCCTGTGAAGAAAAAAAGCTTCAAAATTGTAATATGGAGAGGAAGAGAGACTAACCATTGGAACCCATGCGATAGCCAGACCCTGAAAGAAGAGAGCACTGATGCATGAGTGAAAAGCGCCTTATGTTGAGCATAATTGTCCTGCCCTGAAAAACAAGCCAGTGATGTCTGATTTGATTCCCTCCTGTTTGGCTCAAGTTACTTCCTGTCTGCCGTAGAGATGCTGCCTTGACAATGAGGCTTCTGGGTAGGTCCCTAGACAAATGCTTTAATTCTCCTCTAGACCAACATGGCTGAGTTTGAAGGCAAATCCTTGCTCAGCGCATCCTATGGTTGATTGACCTTATTTTGAATACCATTAAGTCATTTGTAAAACGAACCCATGACGATTACAACCAATCTAATAAAAACACCACCTTTTAGTACATTCCAGATTATTCCTTTCTTAAAAAATATTCCTGTAATACATTTGAGACTTCAATCCCAGCTAATATTGTGCCACACAAAAAAAGAGTTTGTGTGGCACAGTTTCTAGTTTCAAAGTAAAACAGTCACCAGTGGACACTTGACACAGGCTGTGTCTGGGGAGGGAGTCAAAAGCATCACCAGTGGTTGCCCCTGGTCGCCCCTGTGGTGACTGGTCGGCAGTGGCCCTTCTCCGGGGGATGTCACTGCTGCCCTGGAAGCGTGTCCAGCTGCCCCGTCAGTCTGTCAGCAGGGCTGTCTCCCTCAGCCCCAGATTAAACCAACCCAAAGGGGCCGCCAGGAAAAGTGGCTCGCCCCATCTCTCAGGACTTATGTCAAAAATGTTTCAGTCTGCAGGTAATTTGCTACAGTCAGGGATCCTTTTGCTATTCACTTCAAAGACCCTCGCGAGGAGGAGGGGGGGGGGAGAGAAAGCCCAATGAAAGAGAGGAAAAATGGTATTTAGCTGTGGGTAGGGACAGATCTACATTCTTGAGGATTGACATGTGATCAGAGAGAGGTGTCTTCCATCCAGAGCTTGAATGCTGAGTCCAACTGTCCATGTCAGGAGCTGGCCACATGTGATGATCAGTCATACAACACCAGGCACCACAGGAACCAATTCTAACAGGTACCTCCTGCCATCAGACACATATCTCCCACTGTAAAATCAGAAAGTCCTTATGTCTGAGGCAGTACAATTCCCAAACATGAGTATTTTTTCACGCTGTGTATCTGTGTGTCTGTCTACCTTTTGGGTATGTGCACATTAATAAATTTTTGAATTACTTAAACTGGAAAATGATAAATTATGTTGATACAATTTCTTATCTCAGTCATGCTGTACGCATACATCTTTTCTCCTGTCTGTTTTGCAAGTTAGCCCGGAGCTACAATCCGTGATCTGAAGCTAGGCAAACAAACTAATCAGACTGCATGTGCCAACTCTTTCATTTCATCCAAGACTATTTCACAATTACACTCCATCAGATTGTTTATCATAACGATGCCATGAGAAGTCCGCTCTTTTCCATCCCATAGATAATCCCTGTGGTCTTGCCCTTAAACACAAACTGCACTAGCACCCACTGGAATGAGGAACAGAAAAAGGAAATGTCAGCTCATTGAAATCCAGCCTTGGTAACGTAATGAGGAAACGGGAATCATTAATGTGTGTCTACGGAGAACTGGTTTTCATAACCACAGACATTGAAGTTGACTAAATCCGTGGTATTCAATGCCCCATGGATCCTCAGGAGAGGACACGCCCAGCCCTGCAAGCCTTCATGTGGTTAGAACGTCACCTCCAGTGTGAGAAGAAGGGGTTTGACACTTTTGGGGATGGTGAATGTAGACACCTGTGCTGTGGAGTTGCTGAGCCACAGACCAGACACTAATTGGTTCAGCATTTAAGACAATAAACAGTGTGTGTGTGTATGTGTGTGTCTGTCTGGCTGGCTGGCTGTATATTGGGTCTGTCTATGTGTGTTTGCCTCTGTGTGTGTGTGTGTGTGTGTGTGTGTGTGTGTGTGTGTGTGTGTGTGTGTGTGTGTGTGTGTGTGTGTGTGTGTGTTGTGTGTGTGTGTGTGTGTGTGTGTGTGTGTGTGTGTGTGTGTGTGTGTGTGTGTGTGTGCGTGTGTGTGTGTGTGTGTGCTTGCCTGTGTGCAGAGTTGTGCGCACATGTAATCAAAGCCCTTGACATCTGCCCTACCCTGACTTCGCACTGCAGAAAAGTGCCAGCACAAATGTAGGATCCATACTGTGTGTCTGCACCTGATAAAGCATGACCAAAACATGACATCTCCACACAAGATCTTCCTGTGTGTGTTCCCCCCCTCCTGCACGTTCTGGGCCAAATCAGGAATGCATAGGGCGCAGTCATGGTGAACAAAACGATGATTACAGAGGGTAACAGGATCAGCCCTAATCAGCACCACCCCACCCCCACTCCTCCCCCTCCTCCCCACCCCAAGCAAATGCCTGAGGGATTTCGACCATTGTCAGGTCATTCCATGAGGTGATCTTTTTCCCTTTTAATTATGAGCAAATGCCGCTACATGTCCTGTGTACAGCCTGTGTGTGCCCCACTCTCTTCTCTTATGGTTCCACTTTCAGAGGGATCAAAACGTGGAGAAAGATAGTGTGGAGAATCTAACTCCCCTGTTACGCCTGCCCTCTCATTTTTCTGACAATGAACAATGGCCACCTTATAGCTAATGGCACTGGTACAGAGAAACCTTCTTCAATGTGAAGAGGAGGAGGAGGAGGAGAGAGCGAGTGAGGGATGGAAGGAGGGAACAGGCAAAAAAAATAACCATTATCCAAAGACATGTTCTATCATGTCACAAATTCTGTTTTTCTCCAGCCCAATCCTTCAGTACCCTGCACAGATAATATTCAGGTATTGAAATAGAGATTAGAACAGCAGATAAAGAATGAGCTGAGCAGTTATCTGAGGCTGGGAGACAGAAAATGAACAAGAGAGGGAGACAGAGGCAGGGGGAGAGAGAGAGAGAGAGAGAGAGAGAGAGAGAGAGAGAGAGAGAGAGAGAGAGAGAGAGAGAGAGAGAGAGAGAGAGTCTTGAGTCTTGATTTAGGAGTTTTACATCTTATCAATGGCCTGCTGTAATAGCCAGAAACAATGAGTTGCTCCATTTAACGTGACTAACAGTGCTTCTTATTATCCTGATATATTGTAAGAGGGACAGCTAGAGATGGAGAGAACCCACTACCAGCAGCATGCTGATGATGCCCTCTTCTGGCAAATAGTTGAAGAACTGCAACCTCCACATTGGGAAAGACTGTGGTCTTGAAATTAATGTTGTTCCAACTAGTAGAAGTATAGTGAAAAAATACTGTTCCTGATTATCTCAATATCAATAAAGAGAACACCAACATTATTTATCACCACAAATATACAAATACAGACAAACAGCCATATTGATTTTATACAGACAAGATTTATTTTATTACATATTGAATTTACAAGACAAATCATTTATAGATCTATGTATTGGTATATACATTACACGACAGTATAAACAAATAGGGACATCACATGTCTGCTAGGCAATTAATCTCCACTAGGGGCCACTCTCCTCCAGTGAATAAGCAGCAAGCCTTTTGACTTAGTTTGGAACCTTGGTTCAGATTGATTATGGCATTGTCCTTTTGGCAGACCAACAATTTGCTTCAAAACCAGGGTCTCCACATGAGCTGAGTAAAGTTGTTGAGCAACTCTTGCCTGGATGGAGAGGACCTTTGAGAGGTGAGGAGGGGGAGGTGGAGGTTAGGAGGGCTCAGGAGAGGCAGTGTGGGTGAAGGATGCAAAAGTGCAGCCAAGGAGCAAGAGCACAACAGGGTGGAGGAGAAGGGTGACAGGCAGGGGAGAGGGGGGGGGGAGTGGCAGGAAAGCGAGGGAACTGAAGAAGTATTGAAGGCTGAAGAAGAGCAGGCAAGGCATGGAGAAAGGGGTGGGGAGAGGTAGTCAGGTGATGATGGGTAATTGTGGCGACCAGGTTGAGAGAAAGAATGATAAGGGGGCAGGGTTGATTTCCCAGCTTCATGTTTTGAAAGGCCAACCATTTCCTTTATTGGCTGTGTGTCTGGCTTCCCATTTAGTCGTGGGTGGTGGAAGTCTGTGTTTTCAGAAAACTGTGGACTGAAAGTGTTTGAATACTGTTTGTCCATGCAGCTAGTTTGCCCCTGAAGGACACCGTCTCTCTCTGTAGGGGTGGCTCTCCTCATAAAACCAACCAGCTGGGTGAAACACTGCTGGAAGCCTGCAGAGTAGAGGATGGGAAGGACAGAGGGTCTGGGGTCTGAGTACTGAAGAGGGCCTGCCTGGCTGACATCATACGGAGGCTGAATGTGTGACACTGCGGGAGGGAGGGAGGGAGGTAGGGAGAGAGAGAGAGAGAGAGAGAGAGAGAGAGAGAGAGAGAGAGAGAGAGAGAGAGAGAGAGAGAGAGAGAGAGAGAGAGAGAGAGAGAGAGAGAGAGAGAGAGAGAGAGAGAGAGAGAGAGAGAGAGAGAGAGAGATTTTTGGTACATGAGAAAGTAAAACCTGATCAAATTATAAGACTACTATACCCTCTAGGTATGCTACATGGTGTTGTCATAGCATCACAGCGGAAGAGGTTGAGGGATCTCACTTTTTCTTAATTCCCTCTTTGTCTTCTTTTGTAAATACTCCACAGTCAAATCCAAAATATCTGCTTTCTCGAGTTTGGTGTTTTGCAACCGCTGTGTGATAAAGAAGAAGAAAGCAAATTGAGCAGGTTTAATCTAAAACAGTTATCCACCGTTATTACCACAGATAAACACATACAAATACTCACAACATCAGACGTGTGATTTAGCAAAGAAAATCTCAGATTGGATAAACTTCGATTAATTCGGTCACGTCTTTTCTTTTCAACCACTGGTTTTAATAACTGCAGAACAGGAAGGAAAATATATATTTTAATTGATTATAAAAACCGTGTTGATCACATAGGCCTACTGAATTCATCCCAAATTGTGTGCATTATAATACGCTGTGTAGGCTAAACATATTTATATTCTACAAGTGCATAGATAACAACGAATCGCTCTATCCTTACCCTTTTGAAACCCTTGATGTTATTCGTGTTTGAAGTTTGTACACATTTTCTCATCTTGACGTAGATTTCCAAATAACATAAAGTTGGTCAATTCTCATTGGGATCGAAGTTCTTCGTGAGAAGTGGAGGGTGCTGCTGTAGCCCTTATATAGGCTGGAACACACCGATTAGAGGAGAGATGGAGGTGACAGTGACGTCTGCCTTTAGTGCTGCAGAAATGTATCGACTAACTTTTTACAATTAAGTTGGGTGTGTAGATTGTCATTGTGTATTTGTTTATTTGTGTTTACAAGTGCCTTTTATTTTAAAATAAGAGGAGTAATTTCTAAAGTTATTTAGTCCGAAAATACTTAAATAATGTGACTAAATGAATACATTTTATTTGAGTCCTGCATTTAATTGATATAAACGATTACATTAATAGCCTAACACACACTTCTGTATGTCTTAGAAATAAAGCACAATCGAATGTGTAACACAGGGGAAAAATGTTCTTAATATTTCATTATTCTTCATTCATATTTCCTCTCCTATGGAACGAATTGGTGATTACAGGCTTTCCAAATGTTAGTTTGGCTTCACACAAATCTCACAAATTGACACCAAAGAACTGAGTCTTAGGGGAAAAAATTCTCATGGGAAAACAGATGAAGTGACAAACCACTACTTTTGTGACGTGTGAGACACTTTGCATTGAGTATTGAAAAAGGCCAAACGATAACTCCCACACATTTCGTTACAACCGAATAATTAAAATCATGTAGCCTAGGCCTACTCCGATTGATTTACCGATCATATATTAGGCAGTATGTTTATAAGATAGGCTACACTTATAGGCTACCTGTGTAGCCTATAAGTTAGACTACACAATCAAAATTGGGTACATGACATTTTGAAAGTAAAAGGAAACTGCTGCACAGTGAAAAAGTCTAATTTGGGGAGGACGTGGGTCTCTTTAGTGCATGCATGGGTCTAATGGGGTGTTAAGATAACACGTTCGCGCGTGCTAAGCGTGCACCTCTACAGTTTGAAGAAAACGGGATGTTTTAAGTTTCAGTTCCTTATAGGTTATCGCGCTTTACGTGAACGACACACATATTCGATTATAAATGTAAGATGGGGATCAGGTCAAATTGATCTATAAGATTCAAACACGTAGTACACATTTCTGTGTAAAAAGTGAAGTAATTCTTGATTTAATTTCGTGTAGCCTAACCGTATTACTATTGTGGGTAGTATTTGCAAAAGCCTAAGATTGGAATTGTAAGTTTACGTTCCCGCCCCACAAATGAGTCCCATTGATATACATAAAGCGCATGCCTGCGCCATGAATGAAGGCAATTAGTGGCATCTGGCTTTGGCCACTCAGACCCCTGGGTAAATCCCATCCAATAAAGAAACCCACCATGCGCGTAAGGATTAGGGGATCCAAAGGTGATGTTTGTGCACCAGAGATAACAACATCAAAACTCTGTGTTCCCTTAAAGATAATCGTTTCATGTCGGCCTATGTGTTGCAAAAGACCATTAAGCACAAACGATTAATTCATAAAAATATATATTTAGATTGTATGGACTGCCACAATTTTACTTTGTTCTTAAACACACAAACGGCCACACGTGCGCACGCACAGGTGAACGAATCTCTTATCCTATTCAGTCACTAGTATGAATTAAAAACTAAAATACCTGCGTATTTTTATTCCACATGAGTTCAGATGCGCGCTGTGCGTTTTCATCCCTGATTCCTTGGAGCGTTCATCAGTGACTTATCCGGCTGGTGGCAGGCCTCTCGTTTTTGTTAAACGTTACTATCATTGCTTCCTAAAGTCCGGCTCATCTCTACGGGATGTCCGTGATCCGATCATCCCAGTGTTATCTCCACATTGACTTTAGCCTATTAAGGGATCGAGTCATAAATTCATTGTTGGGAAAGCTATTGAGAAAAATGTCCTCAGGTACCTAATTCATGGCGTAATAGATAAAAAAAACAAGATTATGGAAAGAAAGACCAGTCATATTCATGTACCCCAAAACATATTTCCAAAGGGAAAACTATACGGGTTTACTGAAACGTTTTGTTCGACCAAAGGTGGGATTAATGTAAATGTTATAATGGATTTACTTTGGTATGCCAAGGTGAGAGACGAGTTGTGGAAACATGGGTTCACAGAGTTAATGTCAACACTGAATAATGTCTAAAAAATATAAAAAGCAGGCACACATCAAAACCTGTAGAACACATGTATACAATTATAGACAACTCGTGTGTGCAAAAGTATCTGACTAGACCTATAGTCTGTCTTGGTGTAAACACACATTACTCAATAAATTGCCTTTTTCCTATCGTCGACGTTTTGTTGAGTATGGGCCTGTCTCTTTGTTCTTGTCTATCGATTGTAAACGAGCTATTTCGACTCTACTGGATTCTGGATGGGACATTTGAGAAAGCCTGTGTAGTTTGCTCATCTGAGAAGTGCTCTCTAAGTGGACAATTACACCATCAGCTACGAAGATGTGCGCTGGATGGACATTCAGGGCCCCTGTGTGAAATTGTGCAATAATGCCTGTAGCCTACTGCATGTTTCTTGAATTAAGGCAATAGAGTATTTTCATTCGAGTCTACGTCACCTTGTAGGAGTGATCAAATGTAACCTCCCTGTTCTCCAAAAATTGACAAAGGGCGTGGTTAGTAAACTATTTAACTGCGACATGCGAAGAGTCTGATGATATAGGCTACATTTCGCAGCGAACGCGATGGAAACGGCTTTACCAAGATCAAAACGAAGGGTAAGAATAACAAAATAATAGCTAATTTTTAAGATACTTGGGTATCACTTGGTGAACATTTAGCCACATTTATAAGCTATAATATTTCCAAATTGGTGATTTAATGGCATCACCATAGTTGAAACAAATATGATGTGCAATGTGTCTGATTATGGTGGTGCTTTCAATAACTGGCAACATTTAAAAAATATTATTTCTACCAAGGTCCCCAAACCACTCATGGAGAAACGCCGGAGAGAACGTATCAACCACAGTTTGGAAACTTTACGCCGTTTGTTGTTGGAGAACACACGTAACGAGGTAGGTGTAAATTCACGCCTCCATTTTAATGTGCCATTTTTTAGCCTGTGTAGTTACGGCATGTCACTGAAATATATTTTTTAACATTGTGTATTTTATTGTTTTTTTTAGAGGCTAAACAACCCAAAGGTCGAAAAAGCAGAGATTCTGGAGAGTGTGGTTGAGTTTTTGAGGACTGAGCATGAGGGAGAACATTCGAATCCGCCCATGAAGAGGGCTCTCTCCACGGAGGGTGTAGGGGAGTCTTCATGCAAGCGCAGGAAGAACTACCAGGAGGGCATGAGGTCATGTCTCCTGAGAGTCAGCCACTTCATCAACACCAAGAGCCAGGAACTAGAAGAGACCACTGATACAGACACCTCTGTTTCTGAGTCAGTGGGTCTAGCAATTCCTCCAGCTCATATTCAGTTTTGCCAATCTGCTGCCATTTCTTCCAGCCAAGACCCTGATGTCAAAACCGGGCAGCATTTGTTCCAGCACCAGCCCTCTCCCCTCAGTCAGGTGTTTCAACACAGCCAAAACAAAGCCCCAGGTCTGTGCTGGCCCACCCAGAAGACTGGTCTTAGCCACAACCCCAGCAGCAGACAGAGTCCTACAGAACACACAGAGCTCAGTGACTCTGTGTGGAGGCCTTGGCCTCAGTAATGACATACAGCCTCTCTCAACCACCAGCTCAATTTGCGGTTGTTTGACACCAGAGAGAGAGTTTGAAATGGCTGACACATTTGCACTCTCATCAAGCCCAGAAGGAATGGGGAGTGGCTGATGGGTGACAAGTTGCAAATGGAGTGGAGGTGTAAATATTGGGACAACAGAGGTCCTGAGCATGGTAGTAGGTTAAAAACTATACCATATTTGTTGTACAGTATATTTTTGGCAATGCATTGATCCTGCTGTGACTTTGTATGGAAATAGACATATTTCCACTAAGTCTGTTTATGTCTGCTTTTTACACATTTGTCTACTTTTGAGGCAAAGGACCACTTTTTTGTACCTTGTTTTTAAATGGCTTGTGTGTGTCAGGGTGTGCTCCGATACTGTTAATGTTTTTTTTTTTAATCTCTTATATAACTGTTGTGCACACACCTGTTTCATTTGGGTTTTAATTTTTTTTTGGTGGAAAGACATTCTTATTTTGTATGATGGTGTGACATTGAGGATCCAGTGTTTTGTCAAAATGAAAAGTGTTTACATCCTGTTTATGTTAAACATGGTACATGGTCATCTTTATTTTTATATTAAAATGAACTGGACTTGGTATTTGAATGACTTCTGCTTTGTGTGAAATCTGATCTGTCTGCACCACTTCCTGAATCACTAGTGACGCCTTCTCTAAATTTAGCGTGAATGGCTTGTAGTTCAGAAAACACTTTTCAGTTTTCTGGAGAGCAAGGCAACAACTAGACAGTTACCACATACTCATACCTTGGATGGGAAGCCATAAGGTAACACTAGGGAAACACATTGACATGCAGATAGGAAAGACCTATACCAGTTCTGATAGGTACCGTCGTTTTTCATGTGCGATAGGACACATCAAGGATCATTCACAGCCTATCCATCACCAATGTCCATGCAGGGACACAATTTAAAGACTTTTAAAGTACCGACAGCTGCAGAGTTTTGCAAAAGTATTCACCCATTTCAAACAACTCATCCTCTTCAATCTTGCGGTTTAATTTCAAAATCAATCGATTGTTCTAATCTGTCTTCACACATGCCCATAAAGCAATTAAAATAGGTAGATTTCATGTTCCCATAGTTCTATTGTAACATTTGTCCGGAAGTGACCCACACAGCCCCTGAGTATCTCACATACAGAATAATGTGGTTCATCACTGAATTAAAATAAGGACACTTGAAATGCAAACATAGCTTGAGATAGTAAGATGCTGCTGGCAGCCTACACATTATATTTGTTTCCTCTTTGTATAACTACGACGAATAAAACTGATACTTTATAATGTGAAATGAAATTACTTACAATATGTTATGTCACATTGCAGGAAAATTATACTAAATGCCTGTTGCCAAACAATGTGATCTCCCTTGTGTCTATGGAAACATACATCAAAGGAGGGGTAGTCTAAAATGTAGCTGCTGTGTGCTCTGGTCGAAACTAGTCTTTGTCTGAAACTTTTCACCCAACGCATAAGTAGGCTAAACAGGTTCAAATCGAAATCAGATTAGGGATCCATTTGATGGGAATGTGTCTCAAAAGAGATTAGAGGGCATTATTGTATAATCCGTCACTAAAACTCTTTCGTAGTGAATAGATTAAATAGGGAGAGGGGGCACGTTTTATACTACAATTGTCTACCACGGAAGTGTCTACTTATGGGTGTCCAATTGGTCAAGGCGCACGACTGACAAAGTGTATCAAGGTTAACTTTATGCTGTTACCTTTTGGCTTTTGTTGGTTTTCTTTAAACAGTTTTGCCCTGATTTAAAAAAATATATATAAGAAATCACTTTCGCAAGTACCTATATCGTCATACTTTAGTTCTGGTCTAATGATAAATAGCAAATATTACAACAAAAGTTTGAAACTTCAGTTGGTTTGTTTGATAATAATGTTGGAAATGGCGAAATATAACGTTCCACCATGACCATTGTCCGCTTGTCGCGTGTTAGCGCATTCCAGGTGAGGTGTTTGCCACGAAGTCGAGTCGATGAGTGTTTCGGGGAATGGCTCGTGCGCTGAACACAGCTGTTTGACACCTTAGCAGACCCCTAAAGTGCGAGCCAATGGGCCTAAAGAATAAAGAACTATTTGCATCTTGCATTCTTTCGACTGCTGAACTGATGTCGGTAGACTGAAAATGTCAATTTCCTATATGGTAAACATATAGACTAAGCTATATAGGCCATATTATTTTTGTTTTATAAAACAATTAATATTTCTGTAGCCATTAGCATATGCTAAAAAGATGTAAAGTAGGTCTTATTGTAAGCCTTGGTTAAGAATAAAAAATACAACTGCCTTCATAGCCCAATCATCGTATACGAACCAAGACAAAAGAACGTCAAAGTCAGTGGAGGTGGAGCATAAGCGGGCGTGACCAGTACACCTATTGACCTCATGACCCGATGCTGTAGACGCTCACACAAATTACGATTCAACTGCAACTAGCCTACATTCGGTTAAAAAGCCTACCTGGAGTTGGAGAAAAATGAAACCGGTTGCAGACATTCGAAATGCCATTAAACATACAGCTAAGAAGGTAAGATCACAGTTCGAAGTCGTTTATGTGGTAGCATATTTCAAATAGCCTACCCCTAGGTTGGATTGCCGTTAGGCCTAGCCTGTATCTCACAATATTAACTCTAGCCCTATAATTCCTTGCAGAATCTTAAACCACAAATCGAGAGACATCGCAGAGAAAGAATGAACAGGAGTCTGGATAATCTGAGAACTATACTCATGCAGGAGCGACATCTTCCGGTAAATAGCCTACACTTTTTAGTATACCCAAATAATGGTTCCCCACGAAGTGTTTCAAAAAAATCTCATCAATTGCCATTCCCTGAAGTTATTTTTGTTCTTCAGGGATTATTAGGCAGCCGTCTGGAGAAAGCCGAGATTCTGGAGTACGCAGTCCAGTTTATTAAAATGAAAGTCAGTGAGAGAGCAGAGCGAGAGAGAGGACACTTCCATGGTGGTTTCTCCGCTTGTCTTCACAAGGCTGCTGAGTTCCTGCGTACGGAAAGTGAGCAGCCGATGGCAGACAAGACCACATCCCCAGCGCTCTCTCATCAGCTCTCCAGCTACACAGCCTCAGTCCCCAGCCTAAACTCACATGAACCTAGAGGGCCGTCGGTGCATCATTTCTGTGTTGCGCGTTGGGATGCACTCATTCCCCAGCACGGAGGACAGTTGACAGGACACAACAAGAGTCCACACCTACCAACTGTAGATCACCACCAGTCTTCTTCCTCCACACAAATCAACCCGATGTGGAGACCTTGGCCCTAACGAAACTATTTCTGTTAATATTGAGATAGGCATAAATATTGTAAATATACAGAGCACTTCATTTGAACGAATTAGCTATGATTTCAGATTCCGACTCATGTAAATTGTCTTGGTTTGTAATGAATAATATGACATTATACGCTTGATGATCAAAGAAAAACAAATAAATCTGTTTTATTTCTAAATTTGACATTTTCTTAATCCCTTGACAGTCTATAGGCCTATAGTTTTTCCTCGCTAGAATGAAATGCAATCCAAAAACAATGGTGTTTAATAAGAGGGATAAATAGTGCAAAAGACGTAAGATTTATTATCTTCATTCTAACAACGGTGTAGACCAGACATTTTTCTGTTTTTGGGACGGTGAGCATTTAGTCTCGGTTACTCAGTATGAATGGGTTTCATACATACATTGAATTATTGTGGATTTTTAGGAGAAAAATAAAACCCTAACCCTATTCGTTTGCATTATCTCAACTCTTACAATTTGCAACGCAGGCTTTCCACGCTCATTATTCATTTGTTTAAATCCTCTGCAGGAGGGCAATGAAGGGGGAATGGCTTATCTACACTGGATATTAATTGTGTTAGACGGTTGACAAAGCGGTGCACCGCTGTGCTCTGTCAACTTTACATTGCCATACGAATAGTGACCGGAGCTGCGGGGGTGCGTGCTTTTAGGCGGGGACACGCCCACTGCTTGTGTGCAATACCAAGACACTAGTGCAACCTGAATTAAGGAGTGGAGGTCTGAATGAGATTCTTCTGGTAAACATCTGGTCGCATGGACCGCTTGCCTGCCCCTGTAATTAAAGCCAATGTTTCGCTCCACTACAGCTCCCCACCATCAAACTACGTTCAAGAAAACCATGGGGCGTCAGACCATTCTTCAGGACCGAAGCACCTCTGCATTGAAGAAACATCTTTACACAATTAAACTCCTTATAGGCATATATGCAATGTGCCGTGTAATGCAGCCACATTACACATACACATTACTGGATCGTACTATGAGTTGTTCCTGCAAGCCTAAATTGAAGACATTGAAGACACCCACTAGAGTAATAATGATGTAATTACAAGTATAACCAACTGTTGAAATGATGAACATGTATAGGTCTACTCACTGACAAGTTGTTTCCACAAATAGGCTATTGTAATGACAAAAATGTTAATCACAAAATGAAAAAAAAAAACACTTTATTTTTAATGACAGCAACTGGAAAGCCTCACTAACACCAACAACTGCTGAATTACAATGAAAACAAAATGTGCCTTATCCAATCTCTGGTGATGCCATAGGGTGCAAGACAAGCACTTCCTTACACTGGACTTCTTTTCTGTTCTTAAGAGCATTTAAGGTGTGTATGTGTGTCCATCCGTTCTACTTATAGCTCAGACTTTCCCCACAGCCCGACCCTGGGCTCTCTGGTACTCCTGCTGCAGACTGGACAGGACCTCCCGATGCTGATCAGACTTCTTCTCCATCTCCTTCAGCAGTGTCTCATACCTTTGACTATAAACAAAAGTTCAGTGAGATGGCAACCAGGGTGGGATCTTTGTTTCATTTAGGTGCAACTTGATTGGCTCAGAATAGATTAACCGCTATGTCTTCAAAAATATTGTCAGGCACTAATTGTAATGCTCAGTGTCATAAGTGAGACCCAAACATACCCAATTATCTGAGGGAGAATTTGTAAAATCGTGGAGAAACATCAGGGGTTTTACACACAAGTCACTTGCTACAAAAACAGGCATTGTTCCCAATCCTCTTTGCAACATCAGCACAATATTACATATATGTATTTTCAAAACTTACATTTCTCCATTGATGTACTCTAGCCTCTTTGCCACCGTTGCCTTGGCTTCATCCAAGTCTTGCTTTACTAAAACTGGGCCAATTAACTTGTAAACTGTGTTCTGGTTGTCCAACATATCCAACTCCTTAAAAGTGTAAAGCACCAGTGAAGAATTAATGGATATGCAGAATAAAGTACACATGACAAATGCATCTACCCACAGAATAATATCGTGCTCTCACCTCTTTCACAATATTGTTTTCTGTCAGCTGAGCCTCCAGCTTCTGTCTGGCAGACATGCTCTTACTGACATCTGAATAGAAGGAAACGTAGATTTGGGTTAGCAACAATGCATGCTTGTGTTCTAAAACATGCAAAGGTTGTTTTGACAACCTGACAATCTCTGCATTGTTCATACAACCAGTTGGCTCATTAACATGCTAGCTATCTAGCTATCAATTACTCTGCTGAATCAGCTGGGCGTTGGTTAGTTCGCTAGCAGAATCCACAGCATGAGGACCATGCACTGGTCTGGGCAGCTTGTTAGCTAACCATCCAGTAGCTTGCTACCTTTTTGCATCTGCTGGTATTTTTCTAGCTCCGACTGTAATTTTTTCTGGATTGCCTCTGCCATGTCCACTTGGTGTTAGAAAAATTTTCCAGTAACGTAAATGTCCACAACCAAGGCAAAGTTATACAAAAATGATTTAGATTGAGCAGTTGCTAACTTATCGTGTTAGCTCAGTCTATGAAGCGTTAAATTAAATGGACGGAATTACTTCCGAGTCATCCAGCAACCCTCAAAATCTGATGAACGGTGATATCGTCTGGAACTCCTGAAGAATACATCAATACAATTTATGAGTGTCACATATATATATATTTTTTTACAACATGTCAATTTCTACTCAAGATCTGAAAGTTATAATATAATTAATTCGTGTAATCCTGCTGGTTTTATCCCCATTTTGGTCATAGTAAATCCGTTTGGAAAGAATTTAGTAACGTTTGGAATGTTTGTCGATTATTGATTAAAGTTTTTCGGGATTTTTTACATTGCTGCCTACGTTTGTTTGCACGATATATATATTTGTTTTTAATACTCGAACTACGCCACCGGAAGTGTGTTTTTTCGCCGCTCTGTATGGAAGGCCTAGTGGGCAAGTATTAAGACGCCCCGGTGTGTCAACCACGCGTAATTAACGCCGACTTTATGGAATAGCTCTGTCGCTCTCGACTAGTCTGCTGCTTTGCCACCAAGCCTGCATGAAATATTGCTGGAGAGACCACTGAACGACGGCCTACAACTTGAAGGCTGTGCGCCGACATGGGTTTTAAATTAAATGTCAGCAGTGCTCGTCGGGCATCGAGGACAATGTGGCTCCTAAGTCTAGTTTTCTTGTCTGTCTGCATATGTGTTTGCAAAGCAACAGCAGAGGACAGTGCTATGGAAAACATCGTTACTGAGAAGAAGGCTGAAGAAAGCCACAGACAAGATAGCGCAGACCTGCTGATATTTATCATGCTCCTCACCCTAACGATCTTAACCATCTGGTTATTTAAACACCGCCGATTCAGGTTTTTGCACGAAACAGGACTGGCTATGATCTACGGTGAGTGAAACTCTGTCTGGAGACTGATGATGTCATCTAATTTTTACTCGCCACACTGTTCGTCGCTTTATTCTGTGGTCAAATGTTTAAAACATTTAGCATATTCCTTTGTAAAACATTAGCTCGCTAGACCAATGGTACGACAGGAACCAGAAAGTCATTTTCCAGGAATACTGTTGTGTTGTTGTTGACCGACTGTTTTTGGAGACCTCAGATCAATGCTCAGCTGGATCCTAAATCATAGCTTCAGGCCGATGTTACATAACTCTTTGCATCAGCAATATCACACGCAAAAGACAATAATAAAACAGCTTTAACCCTCGTGCTGCCTTCGGGTCACATGACCCAAAGGTTCATAACGAACCATCGTTGTGTTTACCCAATTTTACCCAATACAAAAACAAATTAAAATAATTTTCTTTTAACCTTTGCAATGTGGGGGGTCTGAGACAGCCCAACGGTTAAAAGAAAATGCTTCACTTTGTCTTTGTATGCGGTAAATCTGTCGCAATACGACGGTGGGTCACAATGACTGATGGGTCAGAATGACCCGAAGATAACACAAGGGTTAATGCATATTGCAATGGGGAGTAATTCTGAGCCAGAAAGTGGGCTTGTCATCCACACCCATTAACCCCCCCCCCCCCACACACACACACACACACACCAATCTTTCTCTACTTTCTCTGTTTCTCTCTCACCAGGCGTGCTGGTCGGAGTGGTCCTGCGTTATGGCATCCACGTCCCCCGTGACATCAGTAACGTCACTCTCAGTTGCCACGTCAACGCCAGCCCTGCCACGCTGCTCATCAACGTCAGTGGCAAGTACTACGAGTACACCCTGAAGGGAGAGATCAACGCCAACAAGGTGGATGAAGTTCAGGACAACGAGATGCTGCGCAAGGTAGCCCTACAGCGGGACCCAATCTGTCAAACTGACGACATTACAATGGCAATGGATACAGTGTGTTAATACAGTTACTAAGTTTTGGTATAGCTGAGGGTCTCCGCATAGGATTATTGTTATGTACTAACCCTAACTGGGTGCAAAACAAATGTAATCAGTTCACCTCTGAGTCATAGTGCCATTAGTCTTTTGGAACTAAATTGCTGGTCACCTGATCAGAGTGAACAAACTTCTCTTTCATGACAATGATCATTATTGTCCTTGGTCAGCCATTAGAATGATGTTTGTAAATCATTGGTGTGGATTGGGCTGAAAGCCTACTGATCCAGACAGGGCATGCATATGCTGCTAAGTAACTCTCAACTGACTTGAATCATTGTTCCTTCAACCACATGGAAACTGGGTTTGTTGTAAACTTTTCATGCAAGTTTTTCTCTGAAATATCTGTCTCTAAAGGTATGTTTGCTTGAATCAGCTGCCGTAGGACAGCTGTGTTTATGATGTTTCTGTCTGCTGACCCAGGTGACCTTTGATCCAGAGGTGTTCTTCAACATTCTGCTGCCCCCTATCATCTTCCATGCTGGCTACAGCTTAAAACGGGTAAGAGGCTACAATTTCTAGCCCCCCCTCCCCCCCGGCCCAATGAACCAAAGATGGAACTTGCTGTGGTTATGCTGCAGTACCGATGGAAATTTGAGATAGTGATGGATATTATTTGTGATCTTTCTCTCTCTCAGAGACACTTCTTCAGGAATATGGGCTCCATCCTGGCGTATGCCTTCCTGGGCACACTAATATCTTGTTTCGTCATCGGGTAAGCATCCATGGGCTGAACACATCTCGGCCTGTGTGTGTGTGTGTGTCACTCGGCTGAGCTGTCCCGTGGGGCCTGTCGGCAGGAGGGATGGTGCAGGTGTAATGAGATATGGCCCTGTCCTCAGGTTGCTGATGTATGGCTGTGTCACGCTGATGAAGCAGGTGGGTCAGCTGGACGGGGACTTCTTCTTCACAGACTGCCTGTTCTTCGGAGCCATCGTCTCTGCCACCGACCCTGGTAGGAGCTGTGACCTTTGTAGCACACACAGTCATTTCACAGGCAAACAGGTCACCAGTAAGAGACCCAGACAGCTGTATCGGGTGGTGTAGCATCCTGTAATGGTACCGCGGGCTCGGGGAACTGCTTTCTTGCCGTGCCGAAACGGTTCCAAGCTTTAGGTGTTCTGAGAAGAAATGGCGTTTACGTTCACAAAGGGTGCACTGTGTACTACGTGCTAGTCTGAGGTCCACCGTGCCCTGTGTCCCTGCAGTGACTGTGCTGGCCATCTTCAACGAGCTGCACGTTGATGTGGATCTGTATGCCCTGCTGTTTGGGGAGAGCGTTCTCAATGACGCAGTGGCCGTGGTGCTGTCCTCGTGAGTCCTCAGCCTCACCCGTCTGTCTGTCTGTCTGTCTGTCCGTCTGTCTTCTGAACACTCATTGTAAAGCCTTGTTGTCCATAGTGTGGTGTTTGTAATATGCAGCGAGACACATAAACACACACAAACAATATTAGTCTTTGGTATTGACTGTGTGATGATGTATTACTAAACAATGACTTTTCCATTAACAGTGTGATATGGAATGTGTGAGACCCCTAACAGTTCGTCTCTCCTCCCTCTGGAACTCTGTGATTGTTTTCAGAATAATATTTTATTACGGTCGTCACAGTGCATGGGGACAACACCCCACTGGAAGAACCAATCAGTCTGTAGAGGTCGTGGTGGAGGCTTGGGACACGCCCATAAACGGGTGTGATAGCTCAGATTGGACATTTTGCGGTGGCTTGAGTTGATACAGCAAATGACCAGACACCTTACCCTATAAACATCAAAGAAGATCCATTTGAAGAGTCAAACTCTCGCAGTATGTCTATAGGCAGTCTAATATGTCTCCAATATGATCCCACTGAAAAGCCAAATGGGTTTCTAAAGGTGCACCAACAGTCTGACATGGTGCTACCGGGGATGGTGGAGGTCTGGTGATTTGTTGTTCGTGTGATAGGAGTGGGTGTGTGTGTGCGTGCGGGGGGAGGGGTCTCTGTCCCCAGCTAGCATGATCCTCTCTTGCTGCCCGTGACTCCCAGCTCCAGTTCTCTCTAGTTCAGCTTCAGTCTCTGCTTCTACTCCCAGCCTTGAGGCCAAGCGCCCCAACCTTGTAATCTCCTTTACAAGAGGGAGGCTGTTAGAAAAAATATCCACAAGCTTAATGTCACACATTAGTTCTCTTATTTTACACATGGAGACCTACAAGGCTTTCGTTCCCAGCCATTTTGATATATTGAGCTCGAATCAGGCATAGGGATTCCTTACTTTTCTAACTTTACGGATTCAAAGCGTTAGCTGGTCATGCATGTTTGGTTTCTCAATTCCCATACATGTTATTGTCATTAATCAGCGGCCCCCGTTCTAGTGAAAGG
Organism: Osmerus eperlanus; assembly: GCF_963692335.1. NCBI lineage: Eukaryota > Metazoa > Chordata > Actinopteri > Osmeriformes > Osmeridae > Osmerus > Osmerus eperlanus. The sequence continues at coordinate 9,636,031 of NC_085030.1, read as the reverse complement.
AAATTACCATACTCCCCCATGCAAGGGCTGAGAAGGTCTAGTCTAGACTATACACCCTTCTGTTTATGTAATCCATGTGCATGGTAACTAATAACACTCACATATTCCACATTCAAATATTAGACAAATGGTAAAGTAACATATCAGGTATTTCCATATTTTTTGTCAGTTGGGAGAGACAACCCCACCAGTAGTTATTTCCCTAATGGAGCCACCTGCACTTGAATCATATATTTCTGATGTGAATATACTCAGACACATCATCTATGTGAGCAGCTATGTGTTTTCATCATGTGTTGCCAGCCTGATTGAATTGCCCTGCTAATACAGTGCCAATGCATTGTCATATAAATTGACCATTTATGTTGTGTGTGTGTGTGTGTGTCCCAGGTCCATCGTAGCGTACCAGCCTCAGGGGGACAACAGCCACACCTTCGAGGTCACGGCTGTGCTCAAGTCCTTCGGCGTCTTCCTGGGGGTGTTCAGCGGATCCTTCGCTCTGGGCGTGGCCACAGGCATCGTCACCGCCCTCATATCCTTCCTCGAGTGTCACAATGTTTTGTTTCCATTTCTGGAAACAGGAATATCTCACCAGCTAGTGCAGTCAGCATGTTCACGTTGAGCTTTAGTCTCTTAGTACGGTTAGAGAATCGGGCTAGTAATTTCAAGGTTGCCAGTTCGATTCCTGGCCGTGTCAATTGACGTTGTGTCCTTGGGCAAGGCACTTCACCCTACTTGCCTCGGGGGGAATGTCCCTGTACTTACTGTAAGTCGCTCTGGATAAGAGCGTCTGCTAAATGACTAAATGTAAATGTAGTACCTTTAAGGAAGTCCACTGTCTTAGCAGGTAGGGTCCAGGAAGGAGGGTGTGGTAGAGCACTGTCTTAGCAGGTAGGGTCCAGGAAGGAGGGTGTGGTAGAGCACTGTCTTAGCAGGTAGGGTCCAGGAAGGAGGGTGTGGTAGAGCACTGTCTTAGCAGGTAGGGTCCAGGAAGGAGGGTGTGGTAGAGCACTGTCTTAGCAGGTAGGGTCCAGGAAGGAGGGTGTGGTAGAGCACTGTCTTAGCAGGTAGGGTCCAGGAAGGAGGGTGTGGTAGAGCACTGTCTTAGCAGGTAGGGTCCAGGAAGGAGGGTGTGGTAGAGCACTGTCTTAGCAGGTAGGGTCCAGGAAGGAGGGTGTGGTAGAGCACTGTCTTAGCAGGTAGGGTCCAGGAAGGAGGGTGTGGTAGAGCACTGTCTTAGCAGGTAGGGTCCAGGAAGGAGGGTGTGGTAGAGCACTGTCTTAGCAGGTAGGGTCCAGGAAGGAGGGTGTGGTAGAGGTGGTTGACGTCCTGTGTTGTTCTTAACCGCGCTCCTCACGTCACCAAGTTCACCAAGCTGAGGGACTTCCAGCTGCTGGAGACGGCCCTCTTCTTCCTCATGTCCTGGAGCACCTTCCTACTGGCAGAGGCCTGCGGCTTCACAGGTGCAGTCCTCATTAACACACACACACCAACGCACACACATTGTGTTTAGGCTCGAGCACACTCGTAACACACAGACACATACTGTATCCAGACGCGCACACGCACAGATCCGGACACACATACACAGCTAAATTCATGTGCAGCTTGTCGGACCTGAATCACCATGTGTGTGTGTGTGTCTTCCTGTGTCCAGGTGTGGTGGCCGTGCTGTTCTGTGGTATCACTCAGGCCCACTACACCTTCAACAACCTGTCTCCTGAGTCCCAGGACAGAACCAAACAGGTCAGACCACAAACATCTGCCAAAAAAGCTTTTTAATGTATTTTATTAATATATATTTTATTTATTTATTATTATTCAATGCATATTAGTGGACCTGAAACCAACCATCTAACTACTATTTCCATGAAGTTGTTAAGGGGAATTTAATCAGTACACTTGTTGCTTTTGTGCCTGGTAGTTGTTTGAACTGCTGAACTTCCTGGCGGAGAACTTCATCTTCTCCTACATGGGCCTGGCGCTCTTCACCTTCCAGAACCACGTCTTCAACCCCACCTTCATCGTGGGGGCCTTTGTATCCTATCAGAAGTTGTGGGGTAAATTGAGGGGTTTCTAGATGTTTGGTCTACCCAGGACTGTGGTGTATAATAATTTCCAAGCCAACTTGTATTTGTATTTGATCCAATCAAAACACTTTTGCTACAGACTGTATGTAAAGTTAAAAAGTATGTCTGAGTATTAATTATGGTAGGTTACAAGAGGTTGTTTTAGGACCCATCTCTGTCAGGCCCCTTTTCTTGACCTGTTCCCCCTCCAGCTGGCTGTGTTCCTGGGCAGGGCCGCCAACATCTACCCCCTCTCCTTCCTCCTCAATCTGGGGAGACGCAACAAGATCAGATCCAACTTCCAGCACATGATGATGTTTGCTGGTACGATGGGTTACCACAGACATTCCTTCGTTAACCACACATTCCTCTGTGGATGATTCTCATTGTTAAGCTTTTTGTTTTGTTCTTGTAAGTGGTTTACCCTCCCATCTTCTTTGAGGCCTGGGGTTTACTGTGTGACTGAACATCCATGCTATCTATCTTGACTGTACCATGGATGAGACACACCGATGCACACATCGATGTAGTGAACTGTGCAACACGCACTCGTCTGACCGTAACGTCCGTCCTGTGCAGGGTTGCGTGGGGCGATGACCTTCGCCCTGTCTATTCGAGACACGGCCACATATGCCAGGCAGATGATGTTCAGCACCACCCTGCTGGTGGTGTTCTTCACTGTGTGGGTCTGCGGGGGGGGCACCACCCAGATGCTCTCCTGCCAGCGCATACGGTACGCTGGGGGGCCACGGCCAGGGGTCGGAGGGGGCAGAAGAGATGTGTTCAGGAGATCTGATGCCTTTTAGATCCGAGTATGTTCTTATGTAAATGTATGTTTATTCTAATCAAAGTTTTTGTATTCCTTTTCCCTGTCTTTACAGTGTGGGAGTGGACTCGGACCAAGATAATTCTGTAAGTTTTGCAACATGTTTGTTATGAGTTCTGTATAATGATAGATCCAGCTGTGTTGTAATTGAAGCTGTGAGTGTGTGTTCATGTGTGTGTGTGTGTGTGTTTGTATGTCAGCAGATGAGCCTTTCAGAGGGTTCAGAAAGAAGAAGCACCAAGCATGAGAGCGCCTGGCTCTTCAGGATCTGGTACAACTTTGACCACAAGTATCCTTATAGTGTACTGACCAGCACTTAACAGCAAGAGTGCAATTTACCCAAAAGTTCCCCACTGCAGATATAAAATGTTTTTCATATGTATGAGTCATATAGTGTGTATGTATGTGTAAACATATGTATTACTGATAGTCAAACAAATCAAACACTTGTGCTGCACTAACATACACAACATGTTGTGTATGTTAGTGACTAAATGTAAAAATGACTAAATGTTGTACGACTCTACGAACCTCTAAACTTGTGAGCCGGTGAGTCCTTGACTCCAGCCCTCTGCAGCTACCTGAAGCCCATCCTGACCCACAGTGGCCCCCCCCTGACCACCACCCTGCCTGCCTGCTGTGGGCCCCTGGCCCGCTGTCTCACCAGCCCACAGGCCTACGAGGTCAGTTCCGTATGAGACTGATGGCCTGCAGGCTCCTCCTATGACTTCATTGTACCATGCATACATATAGGAGATGATGACGTACTGACACTTACACAGCACTGATTATTGAGTTTGAGGAACTGCTCAAGGTGTTTTTACGGGTGGGGAGAGAGGGAGAGTTATAACTCGCTACTTGTTTTGGACCTGAGTGGGATATCTCACGTCATCCCTCTCCTCCCCAGAACGAGGGCCAGCTCAAGGACGATGACTCGGACCTCATCCTGACGGACGGCGACATCAACCTGACCTACGGTGACATCACAGTGAGCACGGACGGCAGCGGCGTCCACACCAGCGGCGGCCCGGCGGGCATGACGGCGGCCATGACCTCGGAGGAGCTGGACCGGGAGCTGACGTGTGGGGATCACGAGCTGGTGATGCGGGGCACGCGCCTCGTCCTGCCCATGGACGACTCAGAACCCCCCTTTACAGACCCCCACCGCCTGCACATGTGAGGCTGTTCCACAGCCCCGACCACTCCACTCCTTACACACCCACTGACAAGACAGAGAAAAAGACGGGTTCAATCTCTCTCTCTCTCTCTTTATCGCCATCTTTTTCCGTACCGTTGCCTCATCTTTCTTTAACTCTTTTCTCGCTCGTTCCTTTCCACTGTGTCTCCTCGTTCCTGAAGTGGCTAATCACTGTCTCTACCTCATCTCTGTCGGCTTGGTTTCAGCTGCCGCATCAGGCATCACTGTCATATACACTGTTATTTATGTGTTTTTGCATTCCAGTTGACAGTGAATGTGTCTGTTTGGCTTATGACAATACCACAAGGCAATCACCATATAAGAGAAGGTCTATCAGCATGCATTAGTCTACGAATTGAAATCACAGTACAGCAGTTAGCCTAGACAAACCTATTTGTCTCTGTATATCACAGTGTAGTATAAAGTTAACAAATGCATGCTAAATTGTGACTATTTTTTAATCTGTCTGCGGGTGGCTAAAAGTTTTTTTTGGAGTGTGTAGCTTTGTGGTTGGGTGTGACCCTGAATGTTGCTGCCTTCTCAGATGTGACAGTGTGAACAGATATTTGTCGACCTTGGTGTTCCGCGTTGCTGTGAATTCGGTTACAATCAAGTGCCTATCTTATTTTTTTTGATAAAGTACACTCCATCGTCCACCAGGTGGCGACCGTGTGAGTTTGAACTATTTTGTCTGTAGTAAATAGAATCGTAACAATGTATTGCCACTAGGCCCATTTGACTCGGCACAAGTCTTGGATCTCTACCAGTGACCTCTGACTGTGACCTTGGAGAGGGTTTTACACCTTATTATATAGCCGATGGGACTCAGAGTAGACAGAAAGGGCTGTTCTGAACAAGAGGTCGGCGATGAAAGCTAGTGCCATTTTTTCCTGCATTGATCTTTTGTGAAATTCAAATGCAGTCCACCTCTATTTTGTATCCTTTTTGCAACATTAACATGAAGCACTTTTGCTACATATTCATGTAACTTGTCACCATCTTTACATAAAAAAAACCCGAAGGCTCAAAGTTTTATTGACTCTAATGTCAGTTTGAAATGTTTTTAGAGACTAATATTGACATGATCTTAATCCCTTTCTGTGGGTCAGGATCAATTAGTGTTGTTAATTTTGTGGATTGGTCTAAGTATCTCCACCCCAATATACAGAAGATGTGCTGCCTCGTAAATATGATAAGAAGACAGACAGGTATATTAGATTTGTGTACAGTATGGTCCTTGGTACTGTGTTGTGAAGGGAAGGGATCGCTAATCAAAGTTTGGACATTTGATACTGAGATATTATAAAAGGATATGTGGGAAAATCCTTTTGGAGTTCATTTATATGATTGTCGAACAAGTGCTTTGTTCTATATGCTAAAAATCATTCCAGTGACGTAGTCATGTTCCTGATGAGGATGTGGAGAGATTAGGGACCTGAAGATGACAGCCGGTTGCACACAATGAAAGTCTATCCCTGCTTGTCTTAAACTTATAGTGTACAAAAACCATGTTGTAGTGCTAACCTAGTGTATCCTGTGTACCATGCTCTTGTGTAGTATGTGGGCCAGGCATGCTGGAGGTAGGGGGCGCTAGTGAGCAAAGGCTGTGCTGCCGTCCTGCTGCCCTGTGGCTGGTCCGGGATCAGCGGCAGCTGTTGATGAACTGTGACAGGAAGTGTTGACAGTACGCTACCCTGGCAACGCAGTGTTGATGTGGACGGATGCAGGCCGCACGCCAGACAACACGAGAACAGAGAGAGGGTGAGTGGTAGGCAGGTGTGTGTGTGTGTGTGATGGAGGAGGGTACAGGAGCAGGGGTGACAGCAGAGTAGCAGACATGCCCTGGCCGTCCACAGTTTAATCTCCTGCCGTGCAGGAAGTCATTATTGAGCATGTTCTCCATATTTATCAGGCATGCCCCTAGACACGACTATGTGCATGACATTTTCTTTTTTTTCTCGACACCATTTAAAGTTTTGTTTAAGTAGAAGGGAAATTGAGAGAATAAAATCAAGGATAAAAAACTAAAAACATTTGCACTGGTGTATTGAGAATGGTTTGTTTGATTTAGCTTTTGATTGTCTTGCAAGTTTTTATTAGCTTCTTTTGAATGGTCACGTGCTTGAAGAACAAAGAACATTTAGAGGGAATTCTGATCAGTCCAGTGAAGTATGGGTTTCTGGAGCATTTTTAGTTATTGATCTGCTGTCGTTTCCTTCCGGGTGTGGTGGCTTCATCTTCTGAGGTGATCGGACATATGGAAGAACACCCCTTGATCAGCAGTGAAACTCTTAATTTTGCTGTTTGTATTTGCAAAAATTTTTTGTGTTTGTGCAGGTCATTCTGATGTTACTGATGGTATGTTTGATACCAAAAGAAGCCCATGTTTCCATACTAGTTCCATGGCATAGACGAAGCATGATCCGCCTAATTCATTTTCCATACCTTTGATCTAATACCCGGTCTTGCAACTAAAACCAGTTGAGTTACTATTATTCTATGACTGACACAGCAAAAGACCTATATACATACACACGTGTGTGTATGAAGCCTGTACTGTTCTGACAGTATATGTCCAATTTCTGTATTTTTGAATGTTAACTTGTAATTGGCTTAATCATTGGACTCTAATCTGAAGTATCTGACCAAAGGAGCTTCTTGTGCTCTGTTTCAGACTGTGTTCTGTGTTTATAATGACTAATAGCTGTGTTTGTGTGTGTGTGTGTGTGTGTGTGTGTGTGTGTGTGTGTGATTGTGTGCACGCGTGTGTTTGTTTGCGTGTGCATGTGTGCCTGCATGCGAGTGAGTATGTGTGGTGGCTTTTGCCTGCGAGCGTGTGTTTGTGTTTGTGTGTGTGTGTGTGGGTGTGTGTGTGTGTGTCTTTGACACTGTGCTGCCTCTGTGTTGCAGGTACTGACTGTTTACATCTGTGTAAATATCCTCACCTGTTCATGTGCGTGCAATGTTCAATAAACAGAAGCCTGTGCTTTTGATTAAACCCTATGCTGTATCTCCTTATTCCCCTCCTTATCCTACCCCTGCATCCTAAAACCTGTGTGGGGTGCAGAAATGAGCATGTTCTGTGTTCAAGAATGTAGCTAATCATCTCCAGAGACTCTCCACGGTCCTTCCCTGTAGGTTTGGCCTGGAATGAGACAGGAAACACTCCTATGTCATTCCAGTCATTCATCCACCAGCTCTGGGCTCTATTCCTGGTGCTGGACCACATTCCCTGTGGGTGGACAGCTCTTCAAAACTCCACTCTTCAACTCTCCTCTCCACATCCCTTCTTGGAGATATTTCCATCTTTTCCTCCAGCACACAGGCCAAGGAGGGATTTCAGCTTTCTCCGGAAGGTTCCTCTGAACCTTGTATTGAGTGGATACATCTCCTTCATCTTGCGAGGGAGTGTGAGTGCTATGGATGGGACGGTGCTTTCTCTGCATCGGAGTGTGAGAAGTGCTTTTGTCCCTCCAACACATTTCCTTGGAGCAGATAGGAGATACTGCTGTCCTAATATGGGCACGACTCTCCTGAAGAATGCCTGTTTTGTGAAGGTGCAGTTCCTGAGTGGTAATATCATCTTTAAAGGTGGACCATCTTCCTCTTTCTCCCTGCTCCGTTCTACTCTCACTCTCTGTCTCATTCCTCCTCTCACAACTTTAGCATTTGGCAGAGGCCCCTTTGCATTTGACTTGAAGTGGAGTTTCTGTGTGTGGTGTAGCATTTGCAGTGACTTAACAACCTCTCAGCACCTTTTCCACATCTCACCTCCCAAGGGGGATGGCACAACAACCCTCTTTAAGCTAGATTTGTGGAGTTACTTGCCAGGGACAAGGGGAAGAGCTGCTGTTGACCCTTAGTGATCTATTCTCTTTTCATTGTTCCTCACTAGAACACCCATTCATTGTTAGTCTTAGAATTCAGCAATAAATGACTTGAGGCCAGATAATTGTCTCCTCATTGTCAACAAAGGTGCTTTACCCCTGAAGCATGAGTCATGGTTGGCTATGCCAATTGAGCAGTATGTGTTTACAGTAATTCACCGTGTTACGCAGGAATTGTTTATAACAAATTTCGATGGTAATCTTCTGTGAGGCAGAGGAGAGAATTCATGCCATAATGGACCACATGTTTGTTTCAGCTGACGCCTCTCTCTTTCTCTCCCACTCTGTCCCCCTCTCTCCCACTCTCTCTGTTAGATGACAGGAACCAGATCTCTGTGCTCTCCCTCCTCCGCCTGTGGCAGAGTGGAGCACCAGTTCTGTATTAATACACATATTTCTACCCTGATGTTGGAGAGACTCAGACACCTATAAAACATTACAGACACGACCAGTTCTGAGTTCTCTGAACGCAAACAAAAATGTCTGCTTTTCCACTTGACTGGGTGAAGGGGTCAACCACCACCTGTGACCCCTAAACCTCCAGAGAGTGAGATTTGTATGATTTAGATAGATTTGGGATTCTTGAATAGTGTTGTGGAATGTTGTAGAGAAACATGTAGCTGGCATTAAACTCATGATTTGTTAGTGGTGATGGGAGACTTCACCAATCTGCCTACCTTGCCAATGAAAGTGTATACTCTATAAAACGAGGTATTTATATTGAGTCTGTGTCATTTTGGACTGCCACCATAACTATTTTAAAGGGGGGATAGTTACAGTCAGACAGGCTCAGTTCTCTGCCATACCTCCTAGGGGCCCTTGAGACAGCTAATCCTTCAGAAGCTAAAACATCCCTGCTTGGACCCACTCAAACACAATAACAGGATTTATAAAGTCATGGAAATCCTTGCATGGTCGATACCATTAAGAATCGATGCATTCCACTGAAAACATTGTTGACATGAGAGAGCAGAGTATAGCGACTGCATCATGTTGTATTCTAAAATACGGTTGGTAAATTGGGTTTCTGCCACATCGGTATCTTTACCATGGCTATTCTTTTTCAGTTGTTTACGCTTGAAGAAAAGTTTCTGATGTATTTACTTTAGGCTCAGAGTGACTCATCTTGCTGTAAGCTTTCTTTGTAGAAGATGTGCATTACCAAAGAAGGAGATGAAGGAACACCAACATGGAAACCTAAGATGATACAATAAAGCATGTACACTCAGTCTGTGAAACGGTTCCCTTATTTTTCATGAGCTGGATAGTTAAATAAACAATCTTCTGAAGTATGACAAAGAAAATACAAATAATCTAAAGAAGATGTGCATATCATATAAAAGCTTGAACGTTTTCTCTTTGTTATGCATGACTGCAACGTTACTAAAAACGTATAGCGTTTTGCCTATTTCTTCCATTACCAGTGTATAGCCAACGAGAACTTTATAGCGACAGCTTGTAAATTCCTGGATGAGGTCATTGTTGATATTCGTAGAGGTTTGGATCATATCCTGAAGGTTTTTTTCGCTGCTCCCTCTTGCATTTAAAGACCGTCAGCGCCGCAGCCACTCAGCCAAAACAGTTTGACGCACAAGTGCTGAGAGAAAGGAGCGCATCTTCAAGCTCGTGGAAAGGTGAGTCTATACCTATCTGCAATTTCCATTGAAACATAAATAATCCACCACCGTCTCAACTTTAGCTAAACTTTTTTTTATGTGGCCATTAAGTTGTCAAGTTTGCGTGGACAAAACAAAGATCGTTAAATAGTATCTCTAAACACTCTTAGAAACTAAAGACGCATGTTCGGTTAGACGTTTTAGACATGAACAAATTATATGAATATATTGCGCTCAAAGTTGTTGGCAAGTGGACAGATGTCAATGGAATTGTTATTGACTTTGGTGAGTGACTTCCTAAACCGTCACATGTTTGGTCCCTTTACTTATTTTCTTTTTTCGTCTCGGAATTGTTTCTATCCACTTGTAAAATAAAATGAAACATTCTTGGTCATGAAACATGACCTTTAATCGAAACGAAAAGGACACAAAAACAACAAACACAAAGGCTAGCCCTTACCACTGGTCTGGACCGCTTCCAGACCCCATGAATGATGTCACCTCTTCTCTGCAGATTTTTGACACCTGGGGAGTGCCCTAACGGCAGTCTGGGACTCCTTCTCAATGGCCCAATGACATCACCATTTTAAGGAATATTAAGTGGTAAACCTTTAACCACTTTAGTATGTGGTCTGGTTTCAGTGCCCACTTTTCATTGTAACTTTTTTGTTGCTTATTTTTTCATCCATCCAGTTCAAATTAGAAACCAAAATGTATTGCTTTGTGTTCTTCTGTGTCCTTGTCACTGTCCTGTGTTGTAAGATAAGCTTGGTGGGCATGGTTACTGCAGGGGCCTGTTCCCTGTGTTGTCCCATGTACAGGTACAGTCAGCCAGTTAGCCTTTGATCCCAGTCCAATGTTTATCCTAGGGAATTAAAGTCACACCTTTTCTGCCTAGAAGCCTTCTTCTTCAATGTTTGTACATTGGAACAAGTATGTGCCTTAGTGCTCTTACAGTTGTGCCCTACTGTACATCCTTGCTCTGTGCGTGTGTGTTTATGTCAATGAGAATAGCACATGGAACCATAAAGTCATTAGCTCTCCAACTCCCTGCTGTGCAGATCCTAATTAGGCAATGTGCAGTGGCTGTCAGTGTGTGTGGCTTAGACAGAGTGAGCTGCCATTACATTCTGTTCTGCAGAGATAAAGACTGTCCTCCAAAACGTTGTCCTCACAAGCTTTGTTATTGTCAGAGAGAGAAAGAGCCATAATATGTCACACGTTTATTTGCGTTGGTGTGTCTGTTTGGAGTGGAGGCTGGGGGATTGGGGTTCACAGTAAGAGCTCTTATTGCCTTCATTCCTATTTTCTAGAGACGTAATGTGTAACTGCTATACAAACAGTACCAGACTCCTCACATCGGTGACTGGGAGTTGGCTGGACGTTTCTTATGCAATCTGACACAGTCATCCACTGGACGGTAGGGAGGGGTTGAGGTAGAGGTCAAACAGAGACTCACCCCTTCAGGAGGGAGTAAAGGAGAGAAGAGAAATAGAGAGGGAAGGTGTTTTACAAGCCTTTAATCCACTGACTGCCCCTTTAACCTTAACTGGCATCAGACAGTCTCAGTCAAGCAGACGTGCAGTGTTTGATTTTTGTGTCGATAGAAGAGTGAGTCATGTGAGAGTTCTGGTAGCTGAAGTGTTACCTGGCCCCCGTCTTTATCTGTGATTGTCTGTGTGTGATTCACAGTTGGTGCTTTATGAAATGGTAGAAAGGGTTTTGTGGGGGAAAACAAACACACATGGGTGATAGGCATGTCTGTGTGTGTGTGTGTCCAGAGACAGTAACCTTTGTGTACCCGTTGGAGTTATGTGTGGCTTGGCTGATGTTGATTCAATATCCGTATCACGTCCTGTAACTAAGGAAGTTACCGCCGTGTAGTCACCGTACTAACCGCCAGGCTGAACTCTGAGCGTCTCTTTCGAAACCACACGTATCTGGCCACAGTCAACCTCACAACTCCACCCTCACTTCCTTTGTTGCTAGGTGACCTAATGTTGATAGAATCCTGCAGCCCCTGTCACTGCCTGTGTGTGTGAGGGTTTGTGTGTAGAGATTAGGTGGGTCTATTGCTGGCCTGTCCACTGACCAGGAGAACAGGGGGACTGAGTCACAGCAGAACCTTTAAAGAGAGGAGTCAGGTGGCTGAGCGGATAGGGAATCGGGCCAGTAATCCGAAGGTTGCCAGTTCGATTCCTGGTCATGCCAACTGACGTTGTGTCCTTGGGCAAGGCACTTCACCCTACTTGCCTCGGGGGAATGTCCCTGTACTTACTGTAAGTCGCTCTGGATAAGAGCGTCTGCTAAATGACTAAATGTAAATGTAAAGAAATGAATCCACAGATAGACTGGCCTTTTGTTTCTGTCTGGGATAGTCTAGCCATCTGCAAACTCATAAGGTACTGACTAACTGGCTGGAGATATGAATGCAAAAACATTCAAAAGAAGGGTTTATGAATCTATTGTAAAGTCTAACTGATCAATTTCAGTTAATAGTACAGCCATATAAAACCAGACTAAAACAGGAACCCAGAATGAAAGTCTGTCTAGTTCAGATCAGTTGGTGTTGTGGTCAAAAGTGCTGCAGTGCACAATGTAGACACAGGAGGAGGCTTGTTCTGGCTCTAACGACCCTAGAGACCTTCCATCAGTCTGTTCAGGAAGTAGATACCCTCCAGACTTCCTGGTTTTCTAAAGCTATCCCATGTGCACGCACACACTCACACACTGTCTACCCTGGCTTTCTCACAGTCTTTAGAGAGGTAGATATTTTGGAAACCTCTTATTTTTGCAGGACGCCAAGCTCATACATAGAGAACCATGGCTTATACTGCGCACTATATCAATGTGGTTTCTGAGTTTACGGAAGTTTAACATGAACCACATACACAGACTAAGTTTAGTTATATGTCTGGTGAAGTCGTCTTTATGAGATGTTCTCTCATGATATCATAATAACACACCCGAGCTGTGGTCATATTTTGTTTTCATCTCAAAGTAAGCAGAAGACCACACCCAAGAGAATGAGGGATAAAGAGAGAGAAGGAGAGAGACGTAGAGAGATGGAGAGAGAAGGAGAGAGAAAACAAGAGCAAGAGTAGTATTTAACACATTGGTATATCTCAATGATTTGGTAGATTGCTTTAGTCCTGAGGAAAAAGGCATTTCAACACTTTTTTCTTAGCTTAACTCTCTCTCAATTTTTTGCTTTTACTTGGAAAGGTGTCAGTCTGGGTTGCTGTGATGTTCCAGGCTCTGCCAGGGTGGGTGGCCGTGGATATTTCTGTCCCTCGTAAAGGCAGGGCCTTAGGGACAGACAGGCTGGGGGGCAGGCGCTGGGTTCTAACCCTATTGTCTGCCTAGAGAACGCACACTGCCCGCAAATTAGCCTGTCTGATCGCCGTCAAACGCCCCCCACACAAAACACACGCTCATAGAAACACACATACACACCTGTACTTCTGTTGTCACAACTGCATAAACAGACATTCTATATTGATGGTCGTGGTATTCCTGCGGCTGTCAGTCTTTGGAACCATTTGACCTCCAGGACTAGGGTACCATGAGTGGCCTATAACAGCTGATGAATGACACAAAGCCTGGACAGCTTTAATCAACACAACAGCTGCCAGAGCCAGGAAGAGATGGGCGGCTGGAGGGGAGGGGACAGGGTAGAGTCTGAGAGACGCTGTATTGGGGGATGAAATGAAGAGAAATTAGAGTGAGTACATTAAACAGCGGAGACAGAAAATGACTTGGGGGGGTGTAAGTGGTGTCTTTGTCTGTGGCGCCGGCCTGATTATTAATGTTTCTATGTGGGTTTGCTAATTGAGGAACAGATTAAACATGTGGAAAAGCAGAACTAACACAGCTTTCAGTTTGTAATTGGCTGGATCCAATCTGCTATTGCAGTTTTTATTCAGGACAAACTCTCAAAAATATGCATAAACACTCACATTCACATGCATTCATCTGTGTTCACGTCTTTGACCTGTTACATCAGGAGTGTGTCTTCGTTTTTCTGCTTTACAAGATGTGACAGAGTCATCAACCATTGAAAACAATAGACAACATAACTATTTACTTGGGTCAGTGACTTTATATTGCCTCTTAATCATCTCATTGGGTTCCTGGCCCAGTAAATGTTCTAGAAATCACCACCCCAGTTCCCATCATTACTAAGTTTTCTTCGGCACCACTCTCTTTCTCTGTCGTAAAATCTTTCTCTCCTCAGTCTGTCTGTCTCTCCTCCCTCTCTCCCTCTATTTAACCCTTTTATAGCTTTACCTCTTTTTATCATCTGTATTGTACGTCCGCTCCAGGCTTCAGACCGGATGGTAGGAGCGTTGACTGTGCAGTGTGTAGCCCAGGAAGCCCCTCATGCTGTGCTCTGCACCCGGATCAGAGCTCCATAACCACCCCACTCCTTTCAAGGAAATAGCTTCTCAGGGCCGCTGGGTCATGAGGGAGAGGAATTCAACATTGAAAAATGAAGTAAATGTTCTTCTCTTGTGTGTGAGAGCGGATGAGCCTCGGCTGGCACCTCTCAGATGCATAGTTTTCAGAAGACATCATTATTTTATGTAAATACAGACACACGAGCATGCGCATGGCTGCACATGCACACACACAAACATATTCACAGCGTCTTGAGTAGACCAACAACAAGTTTGTGTGATGATGCAAACCATACACAAACCGAGGTGTACCCAAGACCTGATTCACATACTGTTTACATGACGCTCCCCTGCCACTCTAGTAGTATCCATTCTCTGCTGCATGACTCCTCCCTTGATACTTTGTGTTAATTAGTCTGTGTGGACCTCAACACTGCCTCGACACTAACAGAACATGACGTTGGGCCAGTGGGCTTATCTTTAGTCCTCAGGGGTCCTCATTGTAGATCCCTCAAACCCCTTGTAGTACCTCTGATGTCATCGCCATGGAATCAGATCTCTCTTACTATCCTCGCCTAGGTCTGTCACTGACCCCAGTACACCCTATTCTGTAGAGGCATGATACCCTTACATGGAGAGGATGGTTCATGGTTGGATTTGGGGGTGGGGTGGGGTTGGATGGGCTGGGCTGGGGGGTAGAGGATGGGTGTGGGCAGGGCACGGGTCAGAGGAGGGTATATAGCCCCATACCTTGGTGGGGGGGGGTGTTCCTCTCTCTGGGTCTTCTGTGGATACTACTCTCTCCTTGTTAGTTGGGCTCTGTCTTTCTCTTTTCATCTCTCTTTCTATCTTAGTCTCTCTCCATCTCCCGGACTTCACCATGACCTACAGACACTCAGGTAAAGAAGGAGACTGGGGGAGGTGTGGAGGGATGCTGAAATGGTTCTTCCGGGGATAACACTTGGTTAACACAGGATAGCTAAGCTACAGTATAGTTTTCACATTGGAGCTGGAGAAGTTTTACTAACATCAGTGAGGCTTAAATTGAATGAGTTAAGGTCCTCTGGCAGTTTGTGCTATGTCAAGGATAGGCTTGGTGAATGCACTTTTGTGGTATTGATGCAGTTTTAAGAGATAGCATTTGGTTATATAGCTTTTAATCATCACTGAACAACAAGGATTAATTCCATGGTAATTGAATGAGCTCTCTACAGGCATATTATATTCGACAGTGAGCAAGCTGTTCAACAGTGTGTTTGGTTTGATTGTTCTATAATATCCTGGAGGTCACAGATGGCCCTTAGACCAGAGCTGTTGATGTTATTGACTCACACAACCCCCCTGTGTTGAGTGGTTCAGCTTTGATGAACCGTAAGAGCATCCATCTACACCAGTGTGTGGCTATCTCTGGCACCATTCTGACTCACCACCCAGCCTTCTCTCACTCTGACCTTTCACTGTGAAGTGCAGTGTTCTCCCCCCAGAGACCCAAGTGGTAAACTCCAACCCCTCCTGAACTTACTGTTGGTGCATACCATGGCTGTTTCTGTGGGGGCAGCTGTTTTATAATCCCCTTCTGAAAGGCTTAGTGCTTAATCACTGGACATTTATACGCTGACAATGGTTCCAGTGGCTCTGACCTCAAAATCTTCACCAGACCAAGAGTCTACATGTTCTCCTGTGAGCTCAAGTACTCAGTATGGAATTTGGATCACTTGGATCGTTTATCTGGCTTTTCTCCATTGTGTTAAAATAACATGACACTGACCTCCTGACTAGACCATTGGCCTGCTCCTGCCAGTTGGATTCAAATCAACTAATCCTGTTTGGTCTGTATCATTGCTGATGAGGGGGGGGGGGGGGGGGGTGGGGGGGGGGTCATCCTTCTGGTCCAGCTGCAGATAGGCTTCTTTCAGTCATGTGGTCCATCCATCCATCTCCACCAGCCCCCGCAGCTCGGACCACATACCTCAGAGCCTGAGGCTTCTCCTCAACACACGCACACAGACACACTTACACACATCATTTACAGGGCTGCAAAACATTCTCATAAATATTTGCTGTGTTTCTATGGTTACCAGAATATAATGTCATTTTGTCAAGGCCCTCCATCACTCTTGTGGTTCAAACAAGATTAGAAAGTAGATATTACAATCATTTAACATAAATGTCAAAGAAATTACAGTTCAAATTGAATTATAGCCTTGCTTGTGTGTACTGTTGACTATCCTTTTGACATACCGTCTTGCAGAATTGCCTGACTAGCCTTAAATCAGAGTTCAGGTAACATCTTTACTGAAAGGTCAATCAAGGCAAGAAGCCACATACTCACACACACTCTCTCTCGCACCCACACACACCCTTACTAAACATTCGAAAAAGCTACTAGAGCCTGTACTGTGGTGGTGCCTGTGAATGTTCCCTGCTGCCTGTTGGGATGGGAATGCCGGAATGTTGATGAGAGGATCGAAGGGACTACTCTGTTTACAAAAACAACCAATGATATCTCGCTAGCTAGACGAGAGACAAAAGGTTTGAGAGAGAGAAAGGGAGGGGGAGAGAGAGATGGAATGGAGGGAGTGGGGGAGCCAGGCTTTCTAAAAATAAGATGAAAAACTTTCCAGCAAAGCCTGATAAAGCAG